>NW_005874414.1:13839-22047 GCF_000147115.1 Myotis lucifugus | reverse complement strand
ACGCTTGTCCACATGGACACTGTGGCATCTTAATCCCCCGCAGCCCAGCCAGGGTGGACCAGACGCCCGTTCCTTCTGTCCTCTGCCTCAGTCTTCTCATCTGAGAAATGGCCCCGCAGCCCCAAACACAACTCCTGGCTCTGGGAGCACTTTGTACACCAGCCGCGGGGCGCAAGGACGGGCAGGCGCGGGTCTCCGTCGGAAAGAACACAAGTTCCCGCCTCCCACCAACCACCTGCCGGCTCAGAAGCCTGGACATCTCTGTGGTTCTCGCCCGGCCCAGGGGGGACTGGAGTGGCTCTGGCGTCGTGTCCCGATCGATCGGGAGGGGCTGGGTGTCAGGAAGCCCTCATTTAGGGCAGCGGGAGTGACCGACCCGGAGTTTCGCCCCTCCCAGACCAGCTCCTCAGGTCGCCCTGCCAGCGGCGATGAGGAAACCTCAGGACAGGACAGGAGGGAGCAAGGCCCTCCCACCGCTGCCTCTGCAACGTCCCCCTCCCCCGGAGAAGGAGAGAAGGTGCGCGCGTAGCCCACAGCCAGACCAGCCGGGCCCAGGGCTCCACAGCCCACGGTCACACCCCCGCAGCCAGGGGTGGGGCACCCAGCAGAGCGGCCGGCACGCGGCGTGGGGCGGGGGGACAGGCACGCGGCGTGGGGCGGGGCCGGCTGCCGGCGATGTGGGTTTAACAGGATCTGGAATGTGGACTGAGGGAGACAGCAGGGAGGTCACACACAGCCCTGGGAATCCTGCCCCGCATGGGGCTTCGGCCTTCCACCTGCCCACGCATCCCCCCAGCCCAGCCCACAGGGGCCACGGTCCGGGGAAGGGTGGGGCTGCCCCCCTCCCCCCCGCCTGCTGATCCTACACCCCCCAGGGAGAAACAGCGCCCCTGCCCGCTCCCCAGGAAGGGAGTGCCCACTTCCAGGTGTGGCGGGCAGGGAGCCGGGGGCGCGGGCCTCCACGCGGACGGCAGTGCTGCTGGACACGCAGGGGTGCAGGGGGAGGGGCAGGGCAGGGGCCGTGGCTGCAGGAGGGAGTGCAAGGGCACAGAGTGGCTGAGAGGCGAGGGCACTCCCTGGGCACCCCGTGGGGCACAGGGGGCTTCACCGATGTGCGTGTGTGAGAGCAGCCCCGAGGCCCGGCCTCCTCCAGGATGGCTCAGCCTCCGCTCTGTCCGGCACTGTCAGCTGGGGATGCCTGGGCCCCACAGCCCCTTGGGGCCGCCCTCGCCCTTCCCACGTGCCCCCGCGCCCTGGCTGCCACTGACCCTCCCCCAAGGCCGGCCTGGGGCTCCCTCCTCATTAGGTTGGATAGGGCTGTCCCCTCTGGGATCCCCCGGGGCTGGCCGTGGCCTGAGGGCAGCGACCACAGGGAACAGAGGTCAGGAGCGGTGATGGAGGTCAACGGTCACGCCCTAGAAGGGTGGGTTCCTCCCAAAGTGCGCCTGCCCCACCCCCCCGTGTCGCCACCTCCCCTCAGCCGAGGTCTGGGAGGAAACAGACCCATTTCCCAGGTGGGCACACGGGCTCAGAAACGCTAGTGCCCGGCCTAAGGCCACCCAAACAGCAGAGCTGGGACTTCCCACGTGCAGAACTGGTGCCTATAACCTCCAAACTCCACCCATCGCCAGTCTCCACCCCCAAAGCAAGCAGCAGCCGCACCCCAGCCCCCTCTGCGCAGACCCTACCGAGGCCCACTCGCACAGGCAGCTCCCTCTCTGCAGACAGGGCGCCGGGCCCGAGCACCGCACTGCTGCTCCCACGGCAGCGAAGCCGGCAGCGCCGGGGACCCCCCAACGCACGGGGGACCCTCCCGACACTGCTGGCCGCCTGCACCCCACGATGCCGCTCGCCCGTAAGCCGGTTTACGGCTCCATCCCTCAAAGCACACTCAGGCGAGGTTCATTACATAACAGAAAACAAAGACAGTTTTTCTCATACGCCTTCCACTCAGGGAGTTTTATGAAAATGCACTAAATCCCCAGGGTAGAGTGTGGCTTTAATGCAAAGGACAGGAGACTGGCTCTGCTCTGCACCCCGCAGGGAAAGGCTGGGGGGCAGGGGGTGCGGAATAGGAGTGGGGAGAGGGTGACGTTCTGGTCCCACAGCAGACTCACGGAACAGGACTCTGCACTCAGCTGGGTGTGGAGGGCAAGGGGAAGGGGGAGGAGGCTTTGTGGTCCAAGCTCCTTGCCGAATGCCACCTGCCCCTCACGCTCCGCTCTGCCAGCGGCCTAACCATGGCTCCCTGCCCCCTGAGGTTGCACCCTCCCTGCCCCTCCGAGGCTGCAGCCATGTGATCGCTCTAACGCGTAGCTCCCCACCGCCTGCAGGCAGAGCGCCATCCTCCGGGGCTGGCGCACAAAGCCGTTGGCCCAACACCCCCTGGACTCGCCAGCATCGTCTCCCACCGTCCTCGCTCGCTTCTCCTGTCGGCCCCTCCAGCTTCTTAGGGTCCTCCCACGCCAGGCCTGCGCATGCCTCTGTCTCTGCACATAATGTCGCCTCTGACTAGCATGCCTTTCCCCTGCCTGTCTGCCCGGAAAACTCCTACGCATCCTTCAAAGCCCAGTCCAGACTTCGCCTCCTCTGAAATGCCCACGCACCCTCTCCTGTGGATCCTCGGCCCTGGATGTTGGTCCCCCACCAGTCTCTTCCTCTCTAACAGCGTTGCTGTCCCGTTCCTGGCCAGGCCTAAGACCCAGCAAAGGGCTAGGATGCTCCAGAGATGTTTACAGAATGCAGTTATCGGACACTGTGACCCAACGTCTCCGGCTCAACCTCGGTGTCCCAGCCAGGCCTTCACGTGACCAGAGACACAGAGGCTGCCATCTCTGAGTGCCTTCATGCCCTGGGTGGTCAAGGCAACAACAGAGCCTCTAACATGTTCACACCCTGAAGCCTGCAGCTCATGTCACCTTATGGGCAAAAGGGTTTAGCTGATGTGACTGAATTAAGAACCTGGAGATGGGGACATCGCCTTGGATTATCCGAATGAACCCGATCTGACCACGGGGGTCCTTCAAGGGGAGAACCTGCCGGCTGGTGTGGCTCAGTGGTTGAGCATCGACCTACGATTCCCACTCGGGGCACATGCCCGGGTTGTGGGCTCGATCCCTAGTGTGGGGTGTGCAGCAGGCAGCTGATCAATGATTCCCTCTCGTTGATGTTTCTCTCTCTCTCTCTCTCTCTCTCTCTCCCTTCCTCTCTGAAATCAATAAAAATATCTTTTTTTTAAAAAAAAAAAAGAGGGGGGGAGAACCTTTCCGAGCTCCGGTCAGAAAAAGAGGGGGGAAAAGAACAGGGTCAGTGAGGGGCCCCGCGGGCTGTGAAGGTGAGGACGGCAGGAGCCAAGGAACGCAGCGGCCCCGAGAGGCAGGGAGGCAGGGGAGGGACGCAGCCCGTGAGCACCGGTTTCAGCCAGTGGGACCCACGCAGGACTCTGCCCTCCCGAACTGCATGAGAATAACCCTGGGCTGTTTAAGCCACTGCGTTTATGGTAATTTGTTACAGCAGCAGAAAAAAAAAAAACCACACCCAGCTCTAGCCTGGCTCTTTACCGGGGGTTCCCTCCCCTGCTCCATGGCCCTTCTCTGCCTAGCGAACTTCTACGCATCCTTCAGAACCCATTTCCATGGTCGCACTTTGGGGACCCCGCCCCAGCATGCCGTGGGGTAGGCCTGGCACCCCATCCCCGCGCTCGGCCGTGTTCCGCGCACGCCCTGGAGGCGCCATCCAGGACTCTGTCCCCGTCCCCCCCCCCCCCACACCGGTTGGGGTGATGGTGAATGGCAAGCGCCCGGGCTCTGTTCACCTCTAATCCTTGGTGCCGAGAACAGTGCCTGACGCATCGCCGGACGTCGGGAAGCCGCTGGTCATGACTGCGCTCGGGGTGGTCAAGGTCAGAGCATGAATCCCTTACATCTCTCTATGCTCGAAGGTGGAAGCGGCGCAGGCCTGAGCGCAAGCATCTGGCTCAATAAACAACGCCTCCTCCCCGGGCTGCGCACATCTCACGGCCATGAAACGGTGCGGCGAAAGCACGTGGGACGGGGACAATGTTTCCTGCAGAACACTGAAGCGGTTCAAGATGTCTAACACACGCCCTGGCCGGTGTGGCTCAGTGGATAGAGCGTCGGCCTGCGGACTGAAGGGTCCCAGGTTCGATTCCAGTCAAGGACACATGCCCGGGTTGCGGGCTCGATCCCCAGTAGGGGGCATGCAGGAGGCAGCCGATCCGTGATTCTCATCATTGATGTTTCTATCTCCCTCTCCCTCTGCCCTCCTCTCTGAAATCAATAAAGATATATTTAAAATGTATAAAACAAGTCTCTGTTGGCATCTTAAACAGACGCGTGAGAACATTCATCTCCAACATTAATGGGGTTAACGCGGAGTGGCTTTTATACCTCGTGTATTTTACAGTTCGCAGCGTTTCTATGATGGCCACGCACTGTAATTCCTTGCATAAGGTGTTTTTAGGGAGAATTCCCGGGGGGGGGGAGGATTTAGCAGCACCCAATCAAAGATCCCTATCGAAGGTCAAGGGTGTCACGCAGCTCCCACCGAGCCTTGTTACCACTGACACGCGAGCAGCCCTTTGTGGTTTCCGTTTGCTCAGTAAACCCCTGGCTCACATCTGCCCCAGAAACACGGGAAACCCCCACCAGCGCCCAGAGGAGACAGGAGCGGGGGCGGTGGGGAGCCCCGAGAAGGGCCTGACCCCGACAGAGGGCTCCCAGGCCAGCAGACATCTGAGCTCATGGAGACGGGGACCAGGGGAACCGGACCACCGGACCGGAGAAGCAGGGAGGAGTCCTTGAGGCCTGGGGCTGGGGGTGCAGAGGCCCCATGGGGAGGTCCCTTGCCAGATGGAGTGGGGGGCCGAGAACCCTAGAGGGAGAACCCTAAGCGTGAGGAGGACCAAGGAGATGGCTGGGGTCACTGCAGGCCCGAGAATGAGACCGTCCCTGAGAAGTTCACAGGCCGCCTCCCCGCTGAGCGCCGTCTTCCTTTCCTCGGAAAAGCAGTGATGAGCGGATGGTGGGAGGCCCCACTGTGAGCTCACACTGCCCAGGGCCACCGGCGTGGGCTGCGCTGCGTCATCGCCGCCAGAGAAACCAGATCCCCTGCCGACGGTCAGAAAGCTGAATCCAGAACAAACCCTCCGCTCCAGGCAGAAGCCGCCAGCCTTTCCGAGGAACCGGGGACCTGGGGGACCTGCGCACGTCCTGCTCCACTTTCTCCCGGAGAACTCCCCCAGGCGGGGGCGGGGCGCTTTCCGGCCTGCAGGCCTGGGGCCAGCGCAGACCACACACAGGACACGCCACGTGGGCGAGTCAGGTGGGAGGTGGCTCCCTGAGGGCAGGTCCCACACAGGCGCCTGGACTTGGGCCCGACCAGGACAGAGACGGCCAGAACCTGGCAGGATGAGCGCTGAGAATGGCAGGATGAGTGCGCCTGCGCAGCCGCTGTGGCCATGGCAACTTGGAAGGCCCTGAGTAGGGAGAGCGGCCCTGAGAGAGGGAGACTGTGGCGCCTGAGGGCCATTGGAGCTTCTTCCAGGAAGCCTTCCCTGGTTGTCACTTCCTGTACTCGGCAGAGAGGGAGTGTCCAGGGCTTCCCTGGTTCTCTTGGACCCTTCACAGTGCAGGTTATATGCCGCCAGCCTGGGTTGTTTGCTTATCTGTACCCCCTACTGAACTGTGAGTCTTGGGGGTCATTTATCATAGCTCACTCACTCAAAAGAGCTTGGACAGATGGATGGGTGAGAGGAAGGGAGGGAGGGAGGGAGGATGAATGGATGGATAGGGGATGGATGGGCAGAGATGGAAGAGTGGATGGATGGGGGAGTGAGGGAGGATAGGATGAATGGGTGGGTATGCAGGGATGGGTGGATGGGGGTGGATGGGAGGATGTGTGGGTGGATGGTGGATGGTGGATAGATGGAAGGATGTGTGGGTGGAGGGGGGATGGGGGATGGTGGATGGGTGGGTGGAAATGAATGGGGGATGGATGGAGAGATGGATGGGGGATGGAAGGGGGGACTGGTGAGGGATGGGTGGTGGGGATGCATGAATGGACAGAAGACTGGGAGGACAAAGGGGAGGGGGCGGAAGGTAAGAGACGTGGCGGGAAGGTCGGTAGGCAGAGAAGGGAGTACTGTGCCTGGAAGGAGTCCTCAGAGCAGGGGACAGAGGGAGCCAGGACCTGAGGAAGGACAGGTGCTGGAGGCAAGGCCGAGGGAGAAGGGCTTGGGGGCTGGGGACACAGGGCTCTCCTCACTTCCCGGGACCTCCCAGCCGCCGAGACACATTTTATAGGCACCTCCACGCCTGGGATCCCACCTCGTCCCTCTGATGTTTGAAATTAATTCCTTATTAAATAGACTCGAACCCTGAAGGATTTGAGCGGGCACCTCCCTCACTCCCTATCTGCTCGAGTCCTATTTAAAGCAAACTCCGGTCTCCATGGTGATGCTAAGGCAAACGGAGTGAGGCTCCGGCACTGGGCACGCCGCCCGAGAAAAGCCAACCGGACATTTCCAGGCCACGGACTAGGAGGGAAGCCGACCTCTGACCCCCACGGCGCCGGCCTTTACACGCACGATGGGGTCATCTTCGCGACAACCTGCGCGTCGGCGTCCGGCTCAGCGTGCAGACGAGGCCCCGAGAGGTCGCCGCGGGGAAGTTGTGGAGCCAGAGCGGGAACCAAGGCCCATCGGCTGGCGCAGAGCCGCAGGAGTCAGAGCTGGGCGGGCGGGGGCGGCGTCCACTGCGGCCTGAGACTCTAACGGCCCCTCTTCCTGGGCCAGCGCGAGCGAAGGGCAGGGAACACCTCATGTCCACCCGGAACCGCGGCTGAGAGCACCTGGCATTGCCCACAAGGCTGCCCCTTGACCGCAGCGCACCCGCGGGTGAAAGCTCCCTCCGCGCACAGCTCAGTCCGTCTCCGCACAGGACCTGGGAGCTGCGGGAACGTCCGGCCGTCATCACCGCCACAGAGGAGCCTCGATGCTCCCTTACATGAGCGAGTGTCAGCGGGTCCCTGTGTGGCTGTGGTTTCACTGCTCAAGCTCCGTAGGCTCCACACTCATAACACCGGCCACGGAAGTTCCACGTGTTAAGAAGGGGAGAGGGCCCGGCCGGCGTGGCTCAGGGCTGGAGCGTGGACCTGTGGACCAGGAGGTCACGGTTAGATTCCCGGTCAGGGCTCGAGAGCAGCCGATCCATGATTCTCTCTCATCATTGATGTTTCTCTCCCTCTCCCTTCCTCTCTGAAATCAATAAAAATGTATTGATCTTTATTGGTGCAGACATGTCAGTCTGGCGATCCGAGACCTGGAGCAGGACTCACCGCAGACGGGTGACCGGAGAGAAAGGGAAGCTGGGGACACACACTGGACACCCCCGAGCCCCGATGGAAGAGCAGAGCCCGGGAGGAGGACCCGCGGGCTCCCACGCGGGGGAGGCCTCGCTCAGCCAGCGGACATGCCTCACACAGGAATCACCGCAGACACGATGGGAGGAGAAATCTGCTTCAAAGGCAGCATGACGCCATTTATGTCCATTTTCAAACACACTAAACAGCAGGACATACTGCCTGCGGACAGACACACACATGTATTTAACACATAAGCACACTTGGGAATGACCTGCACCAACTTCAGGGCAGGGTGCGGGTGCAGGGGTGGGAGGAGGGAGGAGGGAGGAGGGAGTTGGGCCTGGTCACACTCGGTGCCGCTGTATTTCTTTAAGACACGGAGCTCCCAAACGGAAAGAAATCAACATCCCTTACAGCCAGGCTGCGTGCTGGGCTGGGCCAGGTTGGAACTTCGTTCCACCGGCGTGGCTCCACCCACCGGCCCCCACTAATCCCATGACCCCAACGTCACTGCAGGCGGGGAGGGAGAAAGGCTTCGATTATCTGGTGGACACTGTGCTCGAGACAGGGCGCCTGGGCATCGTCCCCACATCCTGCACTTGCTGCACGTGTTAAAGGTTTCATGGTGAAGGTGAGGCGAGAGGAAGGCATCCCCCCCCAGCCCAACCCCAGGGAGGGGCCTGTACCCCGTCGCTTGGGGGAAAACCGGAGACCTGCCCCTGCCCCCTCGCCCCGCCCCCCCCCCCCGCCTCCCTCCCACCCCCCACCCCTCCCCCAGCCAGTCTCACAGGGCTGCCCCTGGCTGAAGGCCCTGCCCAAGGTCAG
>NW_005874414.1:8217-9459 GCF_000147115.1 Myotis lucifugus | reverse complement strand
GAGTACAGGACGCGCCTGGCAGGCTCCCGAAGCTGGGGCTCTGTCCCCCAGCACCTTGTAGAACCCCCGACACCAGCCGGCTGCTGCTGCAGGGGCTGCCCCCAAGCCCAGCGCAGGCCCAGCAGGGGCTGTCAGGACCCAGGACAGGGGGCTGGGGAGGGCCAGCCAGATAGCCAGACAGCCAGACAGCCAGATGGCTGGGGCCAGGCCAAAGGTCACCACAGCGCGTGAGTGCGTGCGCACACCCACACAGCACACACACATATACATTCACGCACGCACACACGCAGCACACACACATATACATGCAAGCAGGCGCACACAAAGAGCACACACATACACATGCACGTGCACAAAGAGCACACACATACACATGCACACACAGCACACACATACACATACACATGCATACACGCAGCACACACATACACGCACAGCGCACAGAGAGTGCGCACGCACATGCACGTGCACACACACATGCAGCATACACACACACTCTTCATTGTTGTCAAAACCATCCCCCCCACCCTGGGCTCTACCTAACAGCCGCTGTCACGGCAGGCCTGTGCAAAAAGCGCATCTGTTTATAAGAATGAAAACTCGTGTTTGAGAGCCCCCCGAGTTCTTCAAAACAAACGCATGAGCAGCGAGGACATGAGGATTCGCGGGGCGGGGGAGGGGGGGGAGGGGGCACAGCCGCTGCATTTCCCTGCCCGTCAAATCTCCCTTCACTCACTGCCCCCACGAGCCCCTCCTAACACTCCCGTTGCCATGGGAACCCGGGAGGTAGGTGGGAGCACCCCTGGTCCCCAGCGCAGCCCTCAGCCCGGCTAACGCGGGGTCACCACACCGCCACCGCCGCCGCTGGGCTCCTCCCGGCAGCAGACAAGTCGGCTGCTCTCTCTCCTGCTGGTGATTAGAGCGGGCAGATGTGAGGAGGGAGGTCACCGAGGGGCCGGCGAGCCTCTCAGAGGCAGCGATGATTAAAACCTCGCTCGGCAGTGGGCAGTGCCCGCGGGCCTCCTGCTGGGAACAGAGTGGTCCCTCCGCCAGCCCCGCAGCCCGCGAGGCCGCGTGCTCTGAAGACGGAGGCCAAGGACAGGCCGACGCGGGAGATAGGGGCCTTATCTACTGATTCCCACTTGGTGGCCCTGCTCCTGGGGTTTCCAGGGGCCACAGTGACAGCTGGAATGGACCTAGGCTCATCAGGAGTGAAATCCTCACTCCACGTCCTTGTCAGGC
>NW_005874414.1:0-6553 GCF_000147115.1 Myotis lucifugus | reverse complement strand
ACTGGAGGTGATCAGTGTCTGTGGTCTAACCGCTCTGCTTGGGATAATCCATCAGTGGCGGCCCCAGGACACTGACACAGGCACGCGCCCATCCTCCGGATGGGGACACTGAGGCCCCGCCTGCTGGAGTAACACAGCTGGGAACTGGCAGGCCTGGGTCCCCACCGGGGCTGCCCGACTCCACCAGCAGGTGCCCTGTACACGGCCCCGCGCCCATGCGCTCTGAGCTGGCCGGACTCGGAGAGGGGTGGGAGGCTCCCCAGAGCACCCTACTGACTCCCTCCCCAGGTTCCACCACAGGAAACGCTGGGGCCCCGCCCTGGGCTGAGACGGGGGACAGCCAGCCCCTCCCTCCGTCAGGCGCCTCTCAGAGGCACAGAACCCAGTGTTTAAAAGCAGAGAGTGAGCCCTGAGCTGGGCAAGGCCCATACATCCCAGGCGGCAGCAGAAGCCAGCTGCAGGGCGTCAGCGGCCTGTGGCGAACGGCACTTTCACAGCGCGTCTGTTCCGGGAGAGCGTAGCTTTAATAGGTGGGTGTGGGCAGGCCTGCCACCCTAGCTGGCCTGGGAGAGCAGTATTTACTCTCTTGTCTCATAACCTGACTGCATTTTAATTTCACCCATCATGCCTTCGTAACAGTCACCGCAAGTCGGTTATTAATGACGCGACAAGGTCCTTTCCCCTGGGAGCTGGCCTCGTCGGAGCTGGTGACGGCGATGAAGGCGATGGATACACTCGTGTGGTCCCTGCCACACAACATCCAGCATTCAAAGTGCCAGGACCTCCTGGAAGGGCTGATCCCGGCTTCAAACCAGACCCCCTCCCCCCCGCCCCAGGCTCCCCAGCCCTCCCCGCCTCCCCGCCTCCCTGCCCCTCCGCAGCCACGGGACCATCTGCTCGTTTCTTGCAAGAATTTCTCTTTGGAGACGAGGCTGTCACATCAGCACAGAGGAGCTGGGGACAAAGACGAGGCAGGTGAAGAGAGAGGGGGGCTGTGGGGAGGCCGAGATCTGGGCCACAGCAGCCCCGAACTATGTCCCCGGGCCAGCCCAGCCGGCCAGCACCCCGAAGGCCAGTCTCAGGGCTGCCGGGAAAGCGGGGGCCTGTGGTCCCACGCTGGCTCGGGGGCCCATGAGCTCGGGGTCACACAGACCGTTCCTCTCCCCCTGAGCGCCAGAGAAAAGGACAGGAAGGCCTGCCCCTGTGTCTGGTCCCATCCCCTCAGCCAATGGCTGCGGGGACACATTTCCCTGCCTGACTTCCGGGGGCCGGAGGCCTCGGGGCTTTCCTGGGCCACTTCCCCCATAAAAATACTAACAATGATATCTTAGGCTTGCATTGGTAGAGAGAAGAATGTATTCCTATTACATATCAAACCGTTTCCTTGACCTAGAAATTTATTCTTCTTCCGATCTTAAAGGAAATTAAAACATTTTTGTGGGTCCCTAAATGCCTTGTGGGCCCCGGCGTGGAGCCTGTGTCTGCCGGAGCCACGGACCCCGCAGCCCCCCGCCGCCCCCCACGCTGGATGGGCCTGCGGTGGGTCCCCCCAGCCTCTGGCACCTGGCTCTCAAGTACAGGTGGTCGGACTCCCTCCCTCCCTCCCCCAGCGCAGTGGCTTTCACACTGTCCTGTAGGGGGCCCTGCTGAGAATCTCAGGGTCACACAGGCCCAGCGGCACAACCTCCTGCCCGTGTCAGGGTTTGGGGACCAGTCTGGGACCCAGTCTCTGGGCCAGTAAGCCCTTCCCGTTCCCTGGGGGGCGAGCAGAAAATCAACTCCACTCTCGGGGTCCTGACCGGTGTGGGCCTCTCAGGGGGCGCCTGGTCTCGGGGCCCCGCTGGGCCGTGAAGTCTGGGGACAGCCTGGAGCTGTCACGTGGGACCTCACTGTGCAGCTGGTAACGTCGCCCAAATGCAGGTGAGGAGGACGGCGCTGCCCTCCCAGGAGCAAAAGCCACAGGTGTGTCCGCGCCCAGACCCGTCCCTGGCAGTCAGGTCCTGAGGACCACAACCCCGCCACTCCCCACTCAGCCCCTGCCCTGCACCGGCCCCGCTGCAGAACCCCCCGCTTCAGAAAACACCCCGCTTCCCTGAATGCAGAAGCCCCGCCCCAGCTTCCTCCCCGGCAACGAGCCAGGAATCCAGTGACGGGGAGCTCACTACCTCGCAAACGCAACTCGCACGATAGGAAACGTGGGTGAAACTGTTGACAACCGCCAGCAGCTTCAGCTTCTGTACAAAACCCAGGCTGACAGCAGGCCCGCCCCGGAGAACGCCGTTTCCGTGACGCCCCGAAGCTGCGGGGCTCGGGGAGAGCCAGCCACGGGGGAGCGGCCCTCCTCGCCGAGCGGGCCCGGTGGGGGCTCACGCGGAGCCCGAACCCCTGGCTGGTGTGGAGTGTGCCTTTGAGCACAGGGACCGCGGCCTCGGGGGCCCTTATCTGGGCTTTCGGACACACGGGCAGCCCTGACCCTGGCGGCCTTGAGATCATGACCCCAAGGGGGACTGTGCCCTGACACCTTCAGAGATGGCCTCCCGGGCGCTCCGCTGCTCACCCGCTGCAAGTGGCCTCGTCTGAGAGGTACGCGGCGTGGGGCCTGTGATGGCAGATGTCGGGGGCCCCCCACCCCCATCCTGCATCCCGCCCGGGCGGGGCTGGGCAGAAGGAGGGCAGAATGCAGCCACAGAGCGGGAGGGGGCCCAGGGCCCGGAGAGGCAAACCGCCACAGCCGTGCCTTGGAAGTCGTGAGTATTTGAAGGAAGGCGTTTCTGAAGTGACATCTGGTGATTTCTAAAAGGCACGTGTCCGCCGCTGTCCTCGCCACGTTCCCTAAGCGTCGCGGCCTAAAGGAACCCGTCTTCTGCGGAGGTCTCTGCATGAACCTGCAAACGAGGAGGCCTGCTTCTAGAGAGCCCCTGGCCGCTGCCCATGCCGGGAGCCGGCGCGGCAAGTTGCCGTCCCTCCAGCCTTGGGCATCCCACCTGTAAAGGGACCCGTGGCCAGAAGGTGGCTTAGTGGGGAGGCTAACACCTGTAGTTCTCATTCCCACGTCACTGCAGTCGCAGCATCCCAGCCAACGGGCCTTGGAGCTTGCATTCCTCACGTGACGGGGAGCTCCCCACCTGCCACAGCCCCTGCTCATGTTCAGCTGAACCTGTCTCCCTGCCTGGGGGACCACATGGGCTGCGGCTGCGGCTGCTCCCCGTGGCCACCCTACAGACACCTGACCCCCCTCTCCCCCGGCCGGGGCTCAGGTGGCCCAGCTCCACTGAACTGGTCACAAACCCATCCACGAAGGACTAATCCACAGCCCACGTGTGGTTTCTGAAAGAATCCTTATTTGCAAAGCAATCCTCATGAGAGATGGCTCGTTCTCGAATCTGCCTCCCCCAGCCCAGCCCCTCCTCCGCCCTCCCCGGCGCAGGGTCAGAGGGCAGCAGAATCCCATGGTGGCCGCACGCTCCTGCCTTACATGCGGGTGACTGACAGGCCGACGGAACCGATGGATGATATGGAGCATCGAGCGGATCTGACCCGAGGCTCCCTGCTCTGCCTGCCTGCCTCGGCCAAGGTCAATAAAAACCCTGCGTCCACAGTGGAGCATGGAGGGACGTGACCCTCTAACTGACCGTCGCAGATGGTGCAAACCTGGGCGGGCAGGCCTCGGCTCGTTCCCAGCCGCCAGTGACATCGGAGTGGGGACCGGGCCCGCGGGGAGCAGTGGGCACAGGTCACGGCCTGGGGTGCCATGGGCAAGGCCTGGCACGCAGGGGTCCTCCCAGCAGCGGGGAAGGCACCCCAAAACGTGCTTAACTTGTCTGAATAAACCCAACAATAAAGCTTAGCCAGGCGAGAAGCGACCCGGCATTGCACCAGAGATGTTCGTTTCATTCAAGGTCACGGGCACCAATCAAACTGGTTTCATTTTCAAATCAACAAACATGACTCTGGCGTCTCTGAGTATTTCCGCTTGGTCTCAGGCATCCTAACTGAAAGCAGAGAAGAGACATATCTCATGCCATGAGAGGGAGGGCACCGGCAGCTGCTTGGAGGGACAGAAATGGCGGAGGCTTGGTTCCTGGACACACAAAGCAAGCTCTCCCTCCCTGAGATCCGATGCTGAGCCCTCCTGGGGAGGCGGAGGCGGAGGCGGGGGGAGGGAGGGGGGCAGGGGACAGCTGCTGTGTCCTCCTCCAAGGAACCGAACATTTGGCTGAATCGTACCTCCCGCTGCCTTCACAGGGGTGACATGGTATAGGACAGGCCTGTCAAATCCGGCTCCACATGTAAACTTGTGGGCCAGCCTGGCTGTCATCCCAGCTGTGGTGAGGGGCGCCCGCCGGGTGAAGGAGCCCCTCCCCCTCTAACAGTCATGTCCATCAAGCTCACAGAGAAAGAGGCCCGGATCGAGAGCCCTGCCTACGGTGAACAGTGACGGGAGCTGATGACGCGCGAGCAGGACTGCGCGAGCACCCACCGCGACGTGGTCTCGGCGTTCAGAGGCGAGGCCGGCGGGGGAGGTCCCTCGGAGACCACGGCCTGTGGCTCTGTGAGGCTTCCCTCCCCGGGAGTCAGACCGCTGGTGGGAGGCGTGACCTGTCGCCCATCACTGTCCCCAGTTCGGGGCTGGACTAACACATCTGCTTGTCAGCATTCAAAGCCACGCCTGCACCACAGACAGACATCAACTCAAAACGGATCCTAGACCTCACGCACACTCCGAACCTCACCAAACAGGGGAGGCAGCCTTAGTGGCTTTGGGTTGGTCAAAGGCTCTTAGGTAAGACATAAAAACATGGACCAAAAAAATATATATATACGGATGAATTAGACTTCAGCAACATAAAAAACTTATGCGCTAATGACAACGTTTAGAACTGGAAAAGATAAGCCACAGCCTGGGAGAAAACGTTTGCAAAATACACATCTGGCAAAGGATTCGAATCCAGGACATATAAATCCTAAAACTTCTGCAATACAAGCAGGACAATAAAAATGGCCCACACAACTGAACACTCACTTTACCAACGAAAAAATATGGACGGCCAGTAAGCGCCTGGGAAGATGCTAATAGCATGAACCAGAGAAATGTGAATTAAGTCACGCGCCACCACCACGCACTTCTCAGAGCGGCTCACACGTGGAGCTGACAATACCACGAGCGGACGAGGAGGAGGAGCCACCCACACACGCCCCGCTCAGGGGAGGGATGGCTCGTGGGGCCGCTGCTTGGAAACAACTTGCTTAGAAAGTTAGACACACACGCATCATACGCCCCGGCCACCCCACTCCGAGGACAGTGACCGCGTGTCCCTGCAAAGGCCTGTGCACGATGCTCGTCCTCCCGGGAAACGACACCCACGCTGAGACCACTTAGCGGCACACATGACCGGGACGCAGGACAGGAGGTCTGCACGGCGGCCGGAGAAGCCAGGCCGGGCACTGCGGGCAGACGCTGCCCAGACATCCCTACAGGGTGGGCCCAGAGCCAGGGCAGTGGTCCTCAAACGGGGGGCATTTGGCAATGTCGGGGGGCTACTGCCTCTATTGGGAAGAGGCCGGGGGTGCTACTAGCCGTCCTACAGGGCACAGGGCGGTCCACCAAGAACCAACGCAAAATGCCCCGGCCCGCAAGTCTGAGAAACCCCCGCGAGGGGCCGGGTGGCGCCTTAAGAGAACACGGGGCGATGACCCCCACAGGCAGCTGCCTGTGTGGCCGGCTCTCGTCGCCGCCCCCCGGCTGGCTGTGCGCCCTGCAGGGTGGACTTTATTTAACGACGAGGACACAGCTCGGACGCCACCACGGCTCGTGCTGCTGCTCAGTGAGGAGCCGGGACCAGGCCCCACAGCGAGCTGACAGCACTCCCCACCCCCGTGTCTCCCGGGGTCGGTGTGGAGGCGGAGCCCCTGGCAGCTCAGCTCATCCCCAAGTCATTGAACGGCAGCCACGGGGCTCCCGGGAATTCCAAATCGCCGCCACCTGCCGCCGCGGGGCGGGCTCCTCCGTGAAGGCAGCAGTCCCTGGCCCCGGGGAGAAGGCAGCACCAGGCCCCCGTCAATTCATCTTTCCCACCAGATGATAAATAAATAGAGTCCCACCAGGACACCGAAGTCTGCAGGCAGAACAAGGCGGAGTGCAAGACCTCAGCATGAAATAATGAATGTCTAATCCCCCAGGAGCAGCCGAATGGGAAACTGACATCGCCATGGAAACCAGGGAAGTGTCCTGAGGTTCTCAAGGAGGACACAGTGGAGCCTCTTCAGATGCGCTCCAGGCTGGAATAGTGAGGGGGGGGCTCCACGCCGGGCACAGGCAGGCCACCAGGCACAGGCGGCCGCTGGGACGGGGCCTTGGAGGCCTATCTGGTTGGCATCTACCCACCATGGTGGGGACAGGCAGCTTCCACAAAGGCAGGATGGGGGCTGTGCCCTCGGAACCTGCAGTTGGCACACACGTGGCACAACCCCTGCAAACCTCTTCAGAAATGCAGCAGGATGAGCAGGGCACCGTGGACCTTAGATAATGGGGCCGTGCCCGGCTCTGCTGGAA
>NW_005874413.1:0-16003 GCF_000147115.1 Myotis lucifugus | reverse complement strand
TTGAACTTATTCATTTCAGATGGAAAAAGGTTCACAGAAGGTACTATTACAAACAACAATGGAAGGAGGGTCTTACAATAACAGCCCCTGGTTCATGTATATAAAGAAGATACCTGGCACAGGCATTCACCAAGGTCCTTATCTACAGGAAAGGTGCAGAAGTGGGGGCCATGGATCTGGATACAGTCACCCTTCTTGGGTGAGGAAGAGCAGGAGGGACCCATTAAGCTGTCTGTAAGACTGCTGACACCCAGACACTTCCTGCAGTTCCTAAGGCAACTGGTGTTAGGGAAGTTTGTGGAGTCTATTGCTCAGGGCTCTCTGAGAGCTCAGCACTGGCAGCCACAGCCCATTTCACAAGACAGTGGGGGAAATGAGCAGAGCCCATGGTCTTGCTTTGAGAGAGAGAGTGCTATGTATGGAGAATAAATAAAGAGTGGGCATCACTTCAGGACACTAGGAGAGATGAAGGTCTTACCTACGAATGATACAAGTGAAAACACTTCCAGCATCACATCACAGTACAGACGTCTCTGAGCCTCATCAAGGATCTCCCACTCCTCCTGAGCGAACGCAATGGCCACGTCCTCAAAGTTCATATCCTGTCATAATGAGCACAGTACATCCCATAAGATTCTCTCTTGAGATGCCAAGTTTGTCACTCTCCCCACCAGGCACAACCATCTGCTTCTTCTACTCCCCACATCAGGGAAGACAGCAGGCCTTAGTCCCATCAAAGTCAATCTCTCCTTATATTCCTACTAGAGGCCCGGTGCACAAAAATTTGTGCACTTCGGGGCGGGGGGGGGGGGGGCCTCAGCCCAGCCTATGCCCTCTTGCAGTCTGGGACCCCTAGGAAGATGTCCACCTGCTGGCTTAGTCCCACTCCCTGGTGGATCGGGCCCAAGCTGGTAGTCACACATTCCTCTGGCAGCCCGGCAGCCCTGGGGAAATGTCCACTTGCCAGCAGGGAGCAGGCCTAAGCTGCAGTCAGACATCCTTAGCGCTGCTGAGGAAGTTGAAGAAGCTCCCACCACCACCGCTGTACTGGCAGCCATAAGCCTGGCTTGTGGCTGAGGAGAGCTCCCCCTGTGGGAGTGCACTGACCTCCAGGGGGCAGCTCCTGCACTGAGCGTCTGCCCCCTGGTGGTCAGTGTGTGTCATAGTGACCAGTCATTCCCAGTTGTTCTGCTGTTAGGGTCAGTTTGCATATTACCCTTTTATTATATAAGATAGAGGCCTGGTGCATGGGTGGGGGCCGGCTGGTTTGCCCTGAAGGGTGACCCGGATCAGGGTGGGGGTCCCACTGGGGTGCCTGGCCAGCCTTGGTGAGGGGCTGATGGGTGTTTGCAGGCTGGTCACATCCCCTTCAGGGTGGGGGTTCCCCACTGGGGTGCCTGGCCAGCCTGGGTGAGGGGTTGATGGGTGTTTGGAAATGGTCACATCCCCTTCAGGGTGGGGGTACCCACTGGGGTGCCTGGCCAGACTAGGTGAGAGGCTGATGGCTGTTTGCAGGCTGTTGAAGCCCCCACCCCCCCAGTAGGAACCCTCACCCAATGGAGGTTTGGCTAGCCTGGGCGAGGGGCTGATGGGTACACCTCCCATATTATTCTTTGGATCATTCGTGGCATGCTCTGCCCTCAAGAGAACCATGGCTGCTAGTCACCACAGGTCCCTGGGCTGTGCTGGTGTTCACATGTGTGTGGACTGGCTAGTTGATTAAAACACATATACTGATTTGAGACAGAAAAATAGGGAGATATATATATATATTCAGATTATTATGACCAGCCTAATTATTATGACCATCCCATGAGTACAATGAAGTGAATTAGTTATGCAAATAATAATAATAATAATACCTTGAGAGTATTTTCTTAGAAAGTTTTCAATATTTAGTATTTTTGGAAGTGTCAATGAAGTACTGATGGGGTGAAAATAATAATCTGGTCAGTCAGTATATATATATATATATATATATATAGAGAGAGAGAGAGAGAGAGAGAGAGAGAGAGAGAGAAATTTTTTCCATTAATTTTATATATTCTTTGATTAACTCTTGTAATTTATCTCACCAGGGGTGGAATTTGCAACATTCCATTATTGAAATTGTTCTCTGACCCACTTAGCCGTTTGACCTCAGTCAGACATATGTGACATTTTAAGTAAAACAACCCAATAATGTACCTGAGAATAGATAGATACAAAACCCATCATGATGACAGATAGTGGTGGAAAGCTAGAATAGGATTCATGGGATTTCATAAGTGTCTTTTTTACAAGAAAATATTTAAAGTAAGCTATTTCAATGTCAGACTGTATTATTGCATCAACTATTTCATAGGCGACAATGGAGCACTGATAAGGGCAAGAGGAACTTGGTATCAACGATGCAGGCATGCAGGGAAAACCAAAAGGATATATATTTTTTTAATATCCATTTTAAATCAATTCTACTTAAATCAGTTTTTAAAAAAAGATTTAAACTTGATGTTTCCCAATAAATTTACTGTTTTATTACGAAAATTTTTGAACACAATTGGTGCTACTGTATCAGCATATTGGAAATAAAAATATAATGATGTACTACTGAAATATCTTATCATGTCCATGTTCAGAGCCATCATTTTGGCCGTTTGAACCTCACAATGATGAAAGTATTTACACAAGGGATATTAATAAAGATTACAATCCTAGACTTCACTTGAATTTTGAATGCTTAGACTTAAATAAGAATGCTGGAGAATGTTACCAATACAGATTAAACCTGTGAGAGTATGATATAAGTGGGTTTAAATTATACTTAGGAAAAATATGGGGGAAAATTTTCCATTCCAATATTCAAAACCTATGGTTCCATATACATAGCAAAAAAGTTACTTGAGTCTTTGAGGTACGAGTGAACTTCAAATATCTCTTAAATTGTGCACCATCCTCCTACTGGTTAAATAATAAATTCACACACACACATATTAGAGGCCTGGTGCACGAAATTCTAGCACTAGGGAGAGGGTGGTCCCTCAGCTTGGCCTGAGCCCTCTCACAGTCTGGGATCCCTTGGGAGATGTCCGACTGACAGCTTAGGCCCGCTCCCCAAGGAGAGCCATGGAGGTGGGAGAGGCTTCTGCCACCTCCACTGCACTTGGCAGCTTTGAGCCCAGCTTCTGGCTGAGCAGCGCTCTCCTGTGGCAGTGCACTGACAACCAGGATGCAGCTCCTGCATTGAGCGTCTGTACCCTAGTTGTCAGTGCACATCATAGTGACCAGTTGTTCTGCTGTTTGGTCTCTTTGCGTATTTAAAGGCTAATATGCAAAGAGACCGAACAGCAGAACAACTGGTATGCATGCTTTTATGGATTTCAGAGAGGGAGAGAAAGAGAGAGAGACAGAGAGAGAGAGAGAGAGAGAGAGAGAGAGAGAGAGAGAAACATCGATGATGAGAGAGAATAATTGATCGCCTGCCTCCTGTGCACACCCCACTAGGAATGGAGCCCACAACTGGGCATGTGCCCTTGACTGGAACTGAACCTGGGACCCTTCAGTCCACAGGCTGATGTTCTATCCACTGAGGCAAAAAAGCTAGGTCTCATTTTATATTTTTAAATTCTTATTGTTGAAAGAATTACTTATGTCCCATTTTCAACCCTTTGACCTCTCCAGCCGAACCCCTCCTCCCCCACCCTGGCTTCCACTCCAGCATTGTCTGTGCCCATTGATTATGCTTATATGCATACAAGTTCTTTGGCTGATCTCTTATCCTCCAAACCCCGCTCACCCTCTCACGCCTTTTCTCTGAGGTTTGAAGGTCTCTTTGATGCTTTTGTCTCTGAATCTATTTTTGTCCATCACTTTTTGCCAGTGGTCCTCAACCTCCCTAATGCTGCAACCATTTAATAAAGTTCCTCATGTTGTGGTGAACCCCAATTTCATTGTTACAAATTGAACATAATTAAAGCATAGTGTTTAATCACAAAAACAATATATAATTATATATGTGTTTTCCAATGGTCTTAGGTGACCCCTGTGAAAGGGTTGTTTAATCCCCAAAGGGGCCGTGACCCACAGGTTGAGAACCGCTGGTTTATGCTGTTCATTATATTCCACAAATGATGATATCATGTGATACTGATCTTTCTCTGACTGGCTTATTTTGCTTAGCATAATGCTCTCCAGGTAATAAATTCATTTTAAAAATTGTTAAAAGATTCTGAGCAGACATTTTAACAAATATGATAAAGACAATGTGAATATATGTATGCAACAAATGCTCACCATCAAAAATTGTTAGGTAAATGAAAGTAAAACAAAGGTGAGGTAATCCTATACTCATTGATTGGGCTAGTATTTAAAAAAATTTACCATCTTATGTGCTGGCAGAGTTTCAGAAAAACAGGAATTTTCATTACTGTGGGTGGGTGGGAATGCAAAGGAAATAAGCATTTTAGATCACAGTTCCACATATCTTACAATGTAAAACTTTCACCTACACAACAACAGTTTGATCAGTAAAACATACATCTAGATAATGAACTGAACACAATATGCCCAGCAGATTTATCTGTAATACCCCACACCTGGAAATAACCAAAGTCATAGACACATAATTAAAGTAGTAATTCACAATACACAATTTGTGTTGAATCTCAAAATAACTATGAAGGATGAAGGAAACCAATATTTGTTAAAGAGCACACACCTTCTAGTGCCTATAAAATTATGAAAAATATGCACTACTGTGTTGTAATGGAAGGAAAAATCAATGCCTACTTGCAGGACTGGGGAAGGTAGAGAGTTTGTAAAAGGGCAGAAGGTAAATATAGGGTATGCCAAAAGTAGGGTTAGAGTTGTTGGTACGGGAAGTATAAAATAATAAACAAATAATAATACAAGAATTTACTCTTCCCTGGTTAGTGTTACTCACTCAGTTAGGCATCATCCCCTACACTTACAGGTCACTAGAACAGGTCAGGGCACTAGAACATGTCTCCCTCAAACCCCAGTAGGGGGCATGCAAGAGTCATCAGATTAACATATGTCTCTCATATAGATATTTCTCTCTCCCCCGCCTCCTTCCCATTCTCCCTAAAAGAATCAATAAACTAATGTTTAAAATACTTTTATAAAAACAATAAACTATGTTTTGGGTGCTCACTATTGTAAACCTCTTTTTGCTACACTGTGTAGATAAGTTTATTTCATGTGTGACAACTTCACAGCTTTATATGTACATCAAACCTCACCAAATAGTACATACTTAAAAAGTGCAGTTTGTTGCATGTCATTTCTCATATCCTGGAAGGAACGGCCTTGCCATAGTCACAGCAAATATTGGTAAGCAATTTAGACTATTATCATCAGAATCCATAGGAATGTTGACTGGTTGCAAGAAATATCCTGGGGTTGATTATAGGATTACTCTTCCTCTACCTTTGAATTCTTGTATATTGAGCATCAACCTTGAGGTGAACACCCTAGGGGGGCCAGCAGAATAGTAAAATTATAAGACTATTTTCTCTGCCAATGACTTCAGTCATAGTAAACAGGTATGGAGGTCCTGAGAATATCTGTACACAAACATCACGCAAGCCACAGGCCCTGCAACATTTGTAGAAAACATTCAGGAGAGGCATTTTTCAACTAATTTACTGCAGTCTCTCCCACTCACAATGGAAACAGTGCTTCTGCCCTAATTGTGGTTGCACACAACCCCCAGATTCTTACCACAAACGACACCAGCCTATGAAATTTCTCCATCATGACATATGGATCATTTGCTGAGACTTATGTCATACACACTGTGAACAAAGTGCTTCACAGAAGCACAACAAAGACCTCCTCTTCAGGGTGACCTTTGACTTCACCAATAATAGAGGTACCAGGCTGCAAATTAGAACCATAAAGTCCTGCAGTCTTGCTTTAAGGCTTTTGGCAGAAATGCAAAATAAGCAAATAATGGCCAAAGAGTGATTTTCTGTCATCATGATGCCCCTTCAGAAGCACTGAAAGTTTGGGATCCCCACAATATCTCTTCACCTCTACCTGCTGACAGATCACAATTGTGCTTTCAATTCATCCCAGGCAGAGAATAGAACCAATAAATTAAAGGTACAAATGCAAAAGGCACCTTTATAAAAAGATCATAAACCAGAGCCATATACAGCAAGTGGTTTGCATGTTGGTGAAAAAATTCATCACAGCACAATGTGAGAAGCACAATGTCCCTGAAAGGTGTAGCATATTTTAGGATTGTGGTCTGGGGGAAACAATGGTTAAGTTCATTCCTTAGTCAGAGACAAAGGAGTGAAGATCCTAACAGCTCGGAGTACTCATCATTTTCTAAAACATAAGTAAGAATACAGAATTCATTTTTTTCTGAGCACACAGGACTTCCCACAATCAGTACACACATATAGCTTTTCTCTAGTGTGAACTCTCCTGTGGATAAGGAGGTGATTATTGCAGGTAAAAGATTTCCCATATTCACTACACTCATAAGGTTTGGCAGCACTGTGAACTCTCTAGTATTGAGTGAAGTTACTGTGTTGCCTAAAGGACTTCCCACAATCACTGCACTCATATAGCTTTTCTCTACTGTGAGCGCTGTGATGTTGAATGAGGGTAGACCTGTGTGTAAATGACTTCCCACAGTCACTACACTTATATGGCTTTTCTCCAGTGTGAATTCTCCTGTGGATAAGGAGGTGATTATTGCAGGTAAAAGATTTCCCAAATTCACTATATTCATAAGGTTTTTCACTAGTGTGACCTCTCTGGTGTTGAGTGATGGTACTGCTTTGATTGAAGGACTTCCTGCAATCACGACACTCATTCAGCTTTTCTCCAGTGTGGACTTTGTGTTGTTGAATGAGTTTGGACCTCAGGATGACGGACTTCCCACGATCACTACACTCATATTGCTTTTCTACAGTGTAAACGTTTCTATGATGAATGAGGAAAAAGATTTTTCTAAAAACTTTCCCACATTTTTTTTACAATTATAAATCACTACTCTGGAGCAGACAACCTGATGTTGAACAACTTTCTGGTTGTGGCTGGCATCTTTTTCACATTCAGCCCACTAGTCATGACTTCTTCCACTGAGAAATTCTTGTGAAATCTCACTACCCAGTGTTAAAAGTGGCCTGGTGCTGGAGAATGTCTGAGATGGCTGGCAAGTCTTTCCCAACCTCCCTAATGGTTGAAGGCACCCATATTAAGTAAAAGCTGCACTGGGACACAAGTGAGGCCCTGTCCATATCTTCTTTCCAGGGCTTCTGTCCACTGGCATCTCTCTGTTGCTGGTGAGGGTTTGCAATGAAACAGAAGTCTCTCGCACATATATGTTATGGATGAAGGCTTTCTGCTCAAGCTACACTGCTTGTAACTCAGTCAGGTCCAAAATATCTTTTAAGACTGAGAAAAAGATGTGTCTTCTGGGTTGCTGGGGCTGTCTTAAAAGCCCTGACATGACTCTCCTGGTACATATACACTCTGCTCAGAATTGGTCTCCTCATCATCCGTTTTATGCCAACAACGTGAAAATAGAAAAATGGTGAGGAACTGAATGCTGACTGTGGTGACAGGTGGAAGTCCCTTTACAAAAGTGTGTTGCACATAACACGGTTTCGTGCAATCGACTCACAACAAAAGATCTATAGGAAGGATTATAAGTTACTCCCCATGAAGGTCTGGGCTACTGAAGATCACAAAACAAGGAAGATCTCAAACAAAATATGACGCATGCGGTAAGCACCACGTGGAAGAGAAGCAGGATCTTCAGCTCATTCTTCTGCTAACAGAGTTGAGCATGGTTTGTCAGCTGGTGACGTGGAAATATGCTGAAATATGGTTATGTCTCATTCCAAGTAATCTATATATATAAAAGGGTAATATGCAAAGTGACCCCTCGGGAGTTAGTCCTGGAGAACGATCGCTCGCTATGACATGCGCTGACCACCAGGAGGCAGTGCGGAACATGGTGGGTGACCAATGGCAGCAGCAGGGCATGGGAAAGGAGGGAGGGAGGGAGGGAAGGAGGAGGTGGGGGAACCATGCGGTGGCAGCGTGGAAGGGGAAACCATGTGGTGGTGGCATGCGTGTGGCAAGGGATGGAGGAGGTGGGCAGGCAGAAAATCTGATCAGCCATGATCGCTGGCCTGGCCTAGGGACCCTACTCATGGACAAATTTCATGCACCGGGCCTCTACTATTCAATAAATTAGTAGCTGATGTTCAAGAATTATTTAAGTTTGTAAGTGTATCTCAAAACACATGTATAGGTCAATGTTAGAGAATACTGAAGATGGAGCAATGCAGAGGAACAGGTGATGCAAAAAGGCCACACAGTTGAAGGTAGTCAAAGGCCAGGAAGTCACAGGTGAAATGACAAGTTAGCACAGTGTCAAGTATGGAAAAGAAAAGGTAGAAATGTGCTACTGCCCATGGTACTTTCACCTAAACACTGTTGGAAATGAGCAGGTGCTTGGTATCATCTAAACACCACCCTTACTTACATCATATCTAGCCCACAGTTGCAACTCAACAGGGCCAGGCCTCTTCTGAGACCATCCTGCATGTTCACCCTGTAAAAAAATATCAGGGTTCATCCTGCACATTCCTCTCTACAAATACTTACAACAGAAATATTCCAAGTAGTAATAAAAGATGACAGAGATGGGCAGCCAGCACTGGCCTAGAGCAATTTGGCTTGCAATTGTATTTACCGAAGATAATATTACAAACAACTGAAGTGTGATCTTTTAAGTACAGCTTAAGGTTCATGTAAGGAAAGACCATAACCTGGAACAGGAACTCACCAAGGACCTTTGGCTAGAGGAAGGAGGTAGAAATGGAAGCCATGGATCTGGACATAGTCATCCATCCAGGGAGAGGAACAGCAGGTGGGACCCATTAAGCTGTCTATAAGACTCCTGACTCCCAGACACATCCTGCACTGTCTGAGAAAACTGGTCTTAGGGATGTTTGTGGACTCCTTGGCTCAGAGCTCTCCACAGACCTCACCCATGGCACCCACAGCACATCTGACATGACATTGGGAAAATTAGCAGAGCCCGTGGTCTGGCTGTAGAAGAATGAAAGCTACATCAGAGTAATAAAGGAAGAGAGGACATCATCTCAGGACATTGGAAGAATGTGAAGGTCTTACCTACAGATGATAAAAGTGCAAAAACTTCCAGCATCACATCACAATAGAGAAGTCTCTGAGGCTCATCAAGGAGCCCACATTCCTACTGAGAGAAGGCAATGTACACGTCCTCAAAGTTCATATACTGTCATAATGGGGACAGTGGGGACAGTACAGCCCGGGATCAGATTCACTCCTAAGGTTCCAACTCTGTCATATTCCATCATACACATCAATCTGCTCTCTCCACTCCACACACCAGAGAAGATGCCAGGCCTTCATCACATGAAAATCACTGTCATCTTATATTTCTAGTGATATTTTGTCTTCCCACAATAAAGGCAGTTAAGCAGATAGAACATAACTGAGCTATGGGATTCACAGGTACGCCATACTTCCTCTTGACAGTAGTGTGGGTGTCAAGAACAGAGGGTAGGAAGAGATGTTGGCCATTAAGAGAGTGTGAGTGATTTGATATTGGTCTTGTCCGGCATTACCTTTGTAGTCCCTCAGATTGTTCCTCAAAGACACCAAAAACATGGCATCACACTTCACCCTCAGACTACAATCCCAGGGTGCTGAGCTCATAGCTTTGTACTACCTGCTGCACATAGTTCTTTGAACACTTCTCTCACACAACTTCATTCCCAGAGGCACAACTTCAAAGGTAATGCAAATTTGCTTTTGGGAGGACGGGTTGTTTCCTAATTACCTTACTTTCCAAAATTATAGATTGCCACCTCCATAATCCATTTCTCTCTTATCCTTCTCCCTTACCCATGCCCTTGGAGATTTCCAAGCCTGGATAACACTGATGTATGCTATCTCATTCCTAAGAATCAGTGTGTCATTCCCAACAACAAAAGGCAGGTGGGTACATAAATGTCACCTAAACCCTGAACCTGGCAGGTAGCACCAAAACAACCCTCTTTTCAGGCAATTATCCCAAAATAACCCTTATTATATCATCCAGACTCCACCCGAAATGGACTCTCCCTTCATTCACTCTTATGTCAATATCAGGGTGCTCTGGCCATGAAGTCACACTCCCTCTCCAAGTGCACATCACTCTATCTTCCACGCCTCTATCACACCTCCACCCCTACAGTCCCAGACCCCATAGTCATCTCCTTGCACTCTTACTTATACTCAGCATGTGTTGTCCAGAGAATGCTTGCCAAGTTCAAACAGGATCAAGTACTGCCCTGACTCTGATAGTCCACACTCATAGAGACAGCCTTCAGTCCTGCTAGGAAAACCTCTCTCCATGACTGTTTTTCCTTCAATCTAACCTATGAAGAACCACAGTCAGATCTCAGATACTCTGAACCCACCTCCCCTGTTGTTGCACTTGATGTCCTTTCACCAGTCACAGCCAACACCTCTCCACTTAACCGTTACTCAAGTCCCAGTTGTGGAGGCCCTCTGTACCATGCCCAGTGAGTCTCAGATTCAAGTCGCTAAGCTAATGCACAAGACTGTTACTCCCCTAGCCAGGGCACACTGAGGTTCACAACATTATCCTGGTGAGTGTTTACAGAAATAAATATGTACCAACCCAATCTCATATTGTTTGAATTACTCTCCCACCTCCAATTCCTCTCACGTCCGTCCACTCATCTTTTAAAGGCCCTGGCCACTGCAAAACCATTACCTCTCCCCCACACTCTACATTTCAACTTCTATTGCTATGCTCTGTTCTGGTACCCATCTGCCAGAAACAGTGGACCAGCAGAAAGCCAGGCTCACAATGTCCCTTCTGAGCTACTAATACCATTACCACAGTGACCATGATTCCCTGTATTAAAGTGATCTGCAGTCCTGAATGATGTGGTTCAGTTGGTTGAGCATAGACCCATGCATTTGTGAGATCTCATGCCTGGGTTGTGGGCTGGATCTATAACTGGGGTTGTGCAGGCAGCAACCAATCCCTGTTTCTTGCTCATCACTGTTTCTCTGTCTCTCTTTCTCCATTTCTACCTCTAAAATCAATCTCTCTCTCTCTCTCTCTCTCTCTCTCTCTCTCTCTCTCTCTCTCCATCCTACCTAATAATAGACAAACATGGTAATTGGTACATACCTTCGCTATGCTTCCCATTGCCTAATCAGTGTGATATGCAAATTAACCGCCAACAATGATGGCGGCTAATCTGCATACTGCAGGCAGGGCAGGACAGTGCGAGCTGCCATCCAGGCCCTGTGTGCCACCCCAGAAGCCCCCTGTCTGCCAGCCGTGATCGGATCCAATCCCGGGCCGCAGGCAGGCCCCAGAAGCCCCAGAAGCCACCTGATATGGTAGTAACTCTACCAGTAAGCACTCTGAAAGTCAGTGGCATAAATGCACCAATTAAAAGACAGATTATGAGGGTGAGTAAAAAACAAAACCCACTTTAAATATAAAGACACATATAGATTAAAAGTAAATGAATTAAGCTGCAGCCTGTTTTGCTCAGTGGATAGAGCATTAGCCCGTGGACTGAAGGGTTCAGGTTCGATTCCAGTCAAAGGCATGTACTTCAGTTGCTGGCTTGATCCCCAGTCCCTATCAGAGCATGTGCAGGAGGCAACCAATCAATGTGTCTCTCCCTTTCCCATCACTCTCTCTAAAATTCAATGGAAAAATATCCTTGGGTGAAGATTAACAAAAACAAAGTAAATGGATTTAAGTGACATTAAAGAGATTATAAGAAAAATAAATTCCAAATTTTGTTAGTTGTATAATAGTTATGTTTAAATTATTAACACCTAAGAAATTGGGTGAAGGGTACATATAATATGCTGTAGTATTTTAGCTTTTTTTTACATGTATGAGATTATTTCAAATTAAAATATTAAAATTTAAAAATTAATAAAATATTAATTGAACTGTATCTGCATTACATGAAAAATCTAATTGCTTCTAGCATAATTTATTAATTTTTGCTAAAATTTACAAGGGTTCAATTAAAAAATATCTTAATTCTAAATATGATAGAAAATATATAATAGTGCAGTTATAAGCACTTATCTGAAAATAAAAATTTAAAGAAGTGAATTCAAAGAAGGGATTAGCCAAAGAAAATATATGCACTACCCATGGACACAGACAACAGTATGGTGATAGCCAGAGGGAAGTGGGGGGCAAGAGCTGGGTAGAGAGAGCAAAAGGGGGGAAATAGGGACATCCTATATAATAATAATAAAAGGCTAATATGCACATTGACCAGTAGCTATGATGTGCACTGGCCACCAGGGGGAAGACGCTCAATGCAGGAGCTGCCCCCTGGTGGTCAGTGCACTTCCATATGGGGAGTGCCACTCAGCCAGAAGCTGGCTCATGGCTGGCCAGCGCAGTGGTGGTGGCAGGAGCCTCTCCCACCTCAGTGGCAGCACTAAGAATGTCCAACTAACGGTTCAGGCCCAATCCCTGTCGGACATCCCCCGAGGGCTCCCTGGCTGCCAGAAGGATGTCTGACTGCAAGCTGAGGCCTGATCCCCCGGGGAGTGGGCCTAAGTCAACAGGTGGACATCCCCCAAGGGGTCCTGGACTGCGAATGGGAGCAGGCTGGGCTGAGGGACCTCCCACCAGTGCAAAAATTTTGGTGCACCGGGCCTCTAGTGTGTATGTGTGTGTGTGTGTGTGTGTGTGCGTATGTGTGTGTGTGTGTAGTGTTGTTTTTTTTAATCCTATCTGCCAGCTCCTGATTCAGCTCACTCTTCACTCTAAGCTTTTTCATATTCTGGAACCTATACCCTATAGGACCTCCCTTTTGACAACAAGGTCCATGTCATGAAGCCCTACTCCTACCCTTAGGAGTCTGGGCTTAGTGTCTGGTCAAAGTCCCCAGGTCCAAGGGCTACAAGAGCAGCTGACAGTCCCAGGACACCAGTTTGTTAGAGGCCATGAGTGTGTGAGGCCCTGAAATAAGCTCCTCAAACCCGTACACCATTCGATTCTGCACTTTCGGGAATTCAGGGAAAGAAAATGGTCTGTTTAGAACAGCTGTAGGCAAACTACGGCCTGCGGGCCGGATCTGGCCCGTTTCAAATGAATAAAACTAAAAAAAAAAAAAAAGACGTACCCTTTTATGTAATGATGTTTACTTTGAATTTATATTAGTTCACACAAACACTCCATCCATGCTTTTGTTCCAGCCCTCCGGTCCAGTTTAAGAACCCATTGTGGCCCTCCAGTCAAAAAGTTTGCCCACCCCTGGTTTAGAGCCTGGCTACCAGCAGGCTCTATGGCATAGGTTCTTAACCTGTGGGTCGCGACCCCTTTGGGGGTCGCACGACTCTTTCATAGGGGTCGTCTAAGACCGTGGGAAAACACATATATAATTACATATTGTTTTTGTGATTAATCACTATGCTTTAATTATGTTCAATTTGTAACAATGAAATTGGGGGTCACCACAACATGAGGAACTGTATTAAAGGGTCGCAGCATTAGGAAGGTTGAGAACCACTGTTCTATGGGCTCACCTGCTCAGTGCCCTTGCCCAACCCAGAGGCCAGGTGCCCTCTAGATGCCTGTGTTATCTCAGGGCTCAGTCCTCAGTGATCACTCTGCCAGTTCCCTTATCATTTACAGGACTTCCCCTTCCTGTCCACAGCTGCTGTCCTCTGTCCTCCAGTCTGTCCTTCCTCTGAGCAATGTTAGGAAAAGTTAGAATCCGGCCTCAGAAAATTCCCTATTTTTTTCACAACCATCTATGGCCCCAGCGTTCTGAAAATGAAAGTAAAACTGCTCGTGCAAAACCTCACCTCATCTCTCCGTTGCCTTTAGATCCACAACAGACCCGGGTTTTCCTAATCCTCCTGCCTCAGCTCCACCACCGTGTCCTTAGAAGGTGGCACTGCAGACTGTGGCCCTCATCCCCATCACACCCTGTGTCACCCAGGAGAGACTCACTGTTCTGGATGCGGCTTCCTGGGCGGCGGGACCTGAGAGGCGGGTCCCCAAGGCTGGGGGGTTAAACGGGGTCAGGCTGCGGGAACGCTGTGGGCAGAGAGGAGTCCGGGAGGCACGGAGGCCCCAATCCCGGCCTGTTGGTGCCCAACCAGCGTCAGACACACCCCGCAGAGCAAGGACGCTGCCTCCTAGGCCTCCTCCTACTCACGACCAGTGCGCTGAGGCCTGTGAAGCTTTGAAGAAAGTGAAGAGGTCAAAATGCCCGCCAGGAGGAGGAAGGCGGAAGTCCCGCCCTAACGGGATGCCCTGACAACAAAAGTGCCCTTTAGCTCCGCCCACGTCAGTCTTTCCTTTCTGGGTAATGTAGTTTTCTCAAACGCCGACAGGATGGCTAGGTTCCCAGCCAATGACAGTGGTGAATAAAGGTGATGTGTTCAGCAAGAGGACCTGGGGAAAGATAAGATTTGACCAGAGGCCTGGTTAACTGGACAGACTGGCAGATCTCCCGGGAGAGGGCTGTGGGGAGGACTGGGAGAGATCCCCCAAGGAATATATATGCACAGGGGAAAATGGGAGACATCTGTAATACTATCAACGTGGACCCATGTATCAAGTTATCTCTGGCTGGATTCCAGGTCAAAGCACATGCCTAGGTTCGGGGAGCTCCATCCCTGTAGGGGGCATGCAGGAGACAGCTGATCAATGATTCTCTCTCATCATTGATTTTCCTACATCTCCCTCTCTCTCTAAAAAATCAATTAAAAAAGGAATAGTGTTAAGATTGATTTGAGTGCAAGAGGGCACAAGCCGGCCTGAGGCACCCCCTGAGTGCATGGATTTCATGCACCAGGCCTCTAGTTCATAAATAATAATGCAAGTATAAACTCTTCCCTGGCCCCATTGTACTTCAGTAGGTTGGCACCATCCCTTGCCCTGAAAGGTCACTGGTTCCATTCCAGGTCAGGGAATATACCTTCCTGGATTCCCTTTAGGTGGCATACAGGACACAGCTACTTGATGTTTCTTTTCTCTCTCTCTCTCTCTCTCTCTCTCTCTCTCTCTCTCTCTCTCTCTTTCTCTCCCTCTTTCTTCATCTCTTTTTAAAAAGTCACTGGATATATTTTTAAATATATAGAATACTTATTTTGTCCTCACCTAAAGTTTGTTTGTTTTTTTCTCATTGACTTCTATATAGAGTGGAATGGTAGGAGGAGGTGGAGAGAGAGAGAGAGAGAGAGAGAGAGAGAGAGAGAGAGAGAGAGAGAGATCCTCAAGAGAGAGACACATCAATGGGTTGCCTCCGTTATGTGCCCTGACATGGCCTTAGGATTAAACCCACAACTGAGGTCTTTGTCCTTGACCATAATGGAACCAGGGACCATTCGCTCCTGGAGCCAAAACTCTAACCACTGATTAACTGGCCAGGTCTTGAAGTCTTTCTTAAAACACAGGAATCCAATAGGGAAATCTTGGAAGCTGATTTTGGCTTTCTAAGGATGATTTCTTGAGATAGATTTATTGTAAATGTCCGAGGCTCCTCATTATCTCAAATTTTATTTCTTTTATTCCATATCCTGTCCCATTGTTCTGAATTTTGGCCAGATCCTCTGAAATTCTGTGGATGCTTATCATCAATTCTGCCCTCTGTGTATGTCATTTTCCTCTGGGGTACTATCATTGTGGTGAGTATACTAAAGTACCTTACAGATACACTTTTAAGCAAAAGTGTAAGCCACTGGTCTTTTTATTTGCATTCAGTTCTGAAAATTTCCCTCTGTGTACAAAGTACCCATCGGAAGTCAGCCTGGGGCTCAAGGCAAACTGTGAGGCCTCCTGCAGAGAAGGTCAACTCTGTCCACAGGGCCCACAGTTCAGCCATAACCATGCTTTCTGATCCTGGTTGTACAAACCAACCACAATGACTATCTTCAGTTTCCTGGTCAAAGAACTTGCTAAATTGTGGGT
>NW_005874412.1:9151-16475 GCF_000147115.1 Myotis lucifugus | reverse complement strand
AATTTAAAGCGCTGGTGATCATAAATATTTTAAGATACCAGTAACAACTGTACTAAATGTGAAAATATTTGTAGTTATTTTGGAACAAAATCATAAGCATTGCTAAGAGTGCTGTTTACCATCTATGCTCATCACTGGAGGAAGTGCTATAAGTTTGTTATTTTAGAGAAAATAAAGATGTCTTTCCCATTTATGATCATAGTCCCCCTAAATGAATTTTAAGAACCCCTCATCTAGTCCAATATCCGAATTTTACCAGGAAACAAAGGCCCTGGGTTGCAAAATGAATGAGCAATATCATACAGTTCACTGTGGCCCATATGGGGTTCAACCTGGGATCCCCTTAATGCATTTCTCTTTTATCTGTGCTCCTCTGCTTCTGTGTGCTGCACTGCAGGTGAGTCTTTAGTGGTGATTCTGCTTTATGATTCTCCCAGTTCTGTTTTCTTTGTGTTGTGTTTGATTCCAGCAGTTTCATACAATTCTCCTTCTCTGAGGTACTTTAATTTTGTCTGAATATTAGTGCTGAGAGAATGCAAATGGCAAATTCCCAAATATTTTTTTCATTGTTATTCATTAAGGCACATGCTCTTATTTATTCAGAGGGAATTGAACATAATCATAACAACTGGTTGGTGCAAATAATGTTTTTCTTTTGGACAGTGTGGATTTAGAGTTTACTAATTGTAGCTTACAATTTGAACAAGATATGGCACTTAGAGACTAGAAGGGATTAAGCAAATTAATAAAGAGAAAGGGAATTGTCTTGTCTGAATTAGTCATTTGGAGACTAGAAGAGAAGTAGAATATACTTTGCATAATGGTAACGCTCACTTGAGAGGAATGTGGGCTGATATTTGAATACACCTCATAATTTGGTAGGCAGTAGCCCAGAATTCTACAAACAGAGGGGCTGATATTTGAAAACACCTCATAATTTGGTAGGCAGTAGCCCAGAATTCTACAAACAGAGGGGCTGATATTTGAAAACACCTCATAATTTGGTAGGCAGTAGCCCAGAATTCTACAAACAGAGGCTGTAATGACATCCAATCGTGCAAATAAGGATGAACTGTGAGTGGACAGTTCTTATCATTGTGTTTCTTGGACCAGAGTTCCTTTTCTTTGGTGCATGGGACTTAAAATACTGACCAGCTGACCAGTGCCTGCCGGGAAGACTGCAAAACATCAACTGGGATTGCTGCTGGAAAGAATGCAGCTGCTAGATATCATTCGATGCATTATAGCATCAATAAGTACTTGTTGATTGATTAATATGATATTGACTTGAGAAGAGATAAGCAAATGCATTAATATCACGAAATGGTAACCACAATACTAGGACTGCCCTCCTGGCTTGCTTTAAGTTTTCACATTTGTTTTGACAATTTATAATGGTCTTATCTTTGGATTATTTTGGTTTCAATATACTGGATGGAGTTGGGAGGATAAACTAACTGTATTTCATGCATTCTAAGCTACACAATTCTTTTCTCACATTTTAGTTTTTCTGAAATTAGGATGCATCTTACAATTGATTATAGCTTAATATTAATTGTAATGTTTTTAAAAAATGTTTCTCTGTGATGCATACAATAATCATGTATCTTACTGTGTTTGGTGTACTAGGTTAGATAAAATGCAATTATATTGAACACTTCTACTGTGGCATACTTTGTGCTAGAGTCTATGCTAGGCATGATCTAGAACTCTCATTTTATCTTCACTCTAACTCCCTTATACAGATGAAAAAGAAAATGGAGGTGGAGAAAAGTGAAATAACCCACCGATTTTCATACATTTAGAAAATTGGAGAATCTAATTCTCTGATGGCAGATGCTGCATGTTAAATGTTTTCAGATGTCTGTGCTCTCCTGCCTCCTTATATTTGAACCAGATTCTCTTTATGCTCTAAACATGTTTTCACCCTCCTCCTCCACCTCCTATCCCCCTTTCAAATTTGGATAGATGCCACCTCCGTCAGGCATCCATCTACATATTTGAAATAGGGGCCTATTCTAAATGTTTCCACTGCACCCGAGTCTTATCTCTAAATTGCATTTCAATTTTTTATTTTTTTGAAATATATTTTTATTGCTTTCAGAGAGGAAGGGATGGGGAGATAGGAACATCAATGATGAGAGAGAATCATTGATCGGTTGCCTCCTGCATACCCCCTATGAGGGATTGAGCCCGCATCCGGGCATGTGCCCTGACCAGGAATCGCACTTTGACATCCTGGTTCATAGGTTGATGCTCAACTACTGAGACACACCAGCAAGGCTCAATTTTTAATTTTCTCAGCCCCAATACAACATGAATATTCCTGCATGTCTTAACAACTGGTAGAAGGTTTTGTATGGATTAGACCTTCAATATATATTTGTTGGCTGATTTTAGGATTTAACAGTAGTTGACTATTATGGTTCACCCATCTCCCCAACAACCCCCCCCCTTTTTTTTCCCAGTTTCTACTATTTTTCCTGAGTTTCTAAGTATTTCATTCCCTACTTCTATTGAGCCACTCTTTTGTTCAAATCCTTACCACACATTATGATCCGCATTGAATTTTGCTCCTTTGTCCTCTGGCAATTTCTCTATAAAGACCATGGATATTTCCACAGAAACATCCCTTTATGGCTACATAATACACAACTCCATTTTTCAAAGACTCTATTGGGTTTTTGATATAATTAAAGACTACTTGATAGAATCAAGACATATTAAACTACTTGGCCTCATATCTATTCATTATCAGCTTCTTAGCAGAAAAGCAAAGCATTCTTTCAGGCAATTACCAAAACATAACATTCAAAAGTAAACTTATTCCAAAAGAAATATTTTAAAATTAAGATATATTTCTTAATAAAAAATAATGGAAAATATAGCCCAAAATAATAATTGAGTTTTTAGAAATAGAAGATTACAGAAGAGAGATGGAAGAAGGAATGGACAGTAAAACAGGTGCAGAAAGCAGTTGATGATGACAGTGAAGGCAAAGTCAAGTGTTAATTCTCTGAAGGCCTTGAATGAAAAATAGCTTCAGATATGTAGGTTCTAATACAAGGCCGGTTGACTCAGAGCAAAAATGCCATATGGAAAACCACTTAATTCTTGAGACTGCGTAAACATTTTTATTTGTTCTAATTTTAAGAGTGGGACTCTAAACCATAATTCAAGAACTACAATGGCTAGACTTGAATTTTATATTATATGATAAAAAGAATGAAGAAAAAGAGCATAAGGGGGAAGAGCAAAATAAATGGAGAAAAAGAGGAAAAAGGGGAAGAATAGTAAAGAAGAAGTTAGGATAGATGAACACACACAGAGAGAGACACACACAAAGACAGAGGAAGAGAAAAAGAAAGAAAGGTGCAGGAAGAATGATGAGAAATTGGTGCAAGAATTGATTGAGTGGTCTGTATATAAAGTGTTAGAAAATGGCCTCAAGTATTGACTCGGTCCCTGGTCTTCATTCCATTACATATCTTTCCACTATGCTTTAAAATGATTAACTCTTTGATCTGTATTCATAGATAATTCACTGCTCTTTATTTTTTAACTTTCGGCGATGCTGCACTGAATGGGATGTCATAAAGATCCCACAAAGTATGAATTACTCATGAGCAGCTGTGTCAGTGATGAGAGCAATATTAACCTGAGGTCTAACAGAAATCAAAGGAAGGTTAGATCTATCCATGTCTTCTCATTCTGACTCACAGTCTTTAGATTTGTAGTTCATTGATCATTTGGAAGAAAAGCCATCTATAAATTCAATACCTATCTGAAAAGCATAAATGGAGTAGCATTCCTGCCAATAAAATGCTGAATGAACATCGAAGGAATTAATGTTCCCTCAGAAGTGCACGGTACACCCTTCACTATCTTGACGATCAGATCTTCATAGGTTATTTCAGCTGTGTGAGTGCTGGTCATGTTACTTGAATTATGGCTCGTTGCTAAGTCACTGTCCCTGCAGATTATTCTGGAAGTAGACTTTGGAATGACAGGCTGACTTTAACCCATCTATCATGCTATTGGGCCCAATTTTTCTTTCTGATTTGCTTGGCAGACTTTGGGTTCCCTTAAGGAAACTGTGTGGCACTTGCTGTCCTTGGGAGATTATTAGAAGTGGATAATCAATCTAGTGATCCCTGAGATAGCTAAGGGTCTGTCATTTATGTGTTTGAAATTTTTATTTTCTTGACCTCATGATTTGGTCGAGTAAGAATAAGGTAACATGAATTAGATGTACAGTGATAACTTTGTGTGTTGCTGTGTTTATTTTATGAACATTAGGTAAATAAATTCTAAAAATGTATACTTGCATATATCCCAAACATATATATTTATATATATTCTACACATACATATTTACATATGTTCTAAATATATACTTCTCACATATATATTCTCATATAACTTGAATGCCCTATTATATATTCAGCTTGCAAAAGCAGATAATGCAATGGTAGGCTTTTGGAGCTCCCCAGATAAAGAATGCGAGGCTAAGTGATCTGTCCACAGATGTAGTGCTAGGAAGCAGAGAACTGCAATTTTAATGGGAGTATCTGGATTCAAAGCTGATATTCTAGAGCACGTTACCATTTCACCTCTTTACTCACTAACTTACATACTTTGGAAGTGAATACTAAAGGTTCTGAAGGCTATGGAAAAGATTAGAAATATATATATGCGAAGGATTTAGAATAATGACTAGCACACAGGGAACATTCAATATGGAGTAGTTTTCCTTACAATAGTTGTTCCCTTATTTCCCCCCAGAATATAGCTGGGGGGAAAACTTCCCAATGATTAAGTATATCACACAAATTGATGGCTTAAAACTATGAGGAGATTTTAGCCTCATTTATTCACAATTCTAATAAATTTTCTTATCTAGTTTCTAGGTCCACTGATGAGAAACAGCAAATTAGGATAGAAAAGAGAAAGTGTTACAAAAAAAGGCTGGTGATAAATAAATGTGAGAATTGATAGGTGAAAGCCTGAAGAAATAACATTGTAAAATTAGGCACATAAACTAAAGCATAACAGAACAAAATCAATCTATGGGGGCCATTTGGTTTAAGAGTAAAGTAGAATTATTAATTTGATAAGCCTTGACGACCATCCTATATAATAAAAGCCTAATATGCTAAGTGTCCAGTCGTCTGATCATCCATTCAACCAATCAAAGTGTAATATGCTAATGATATGCTAAGACCGCTCAACTGCTCACTATGATGTGCACTGACCACCAGGGAGCAGAGAATCAACTGGTAGACCAGTTGCTATGATGTGCACTGACCACCAGGGGGCAGACACTCAATGCAGGAGCTGCCCCATGGTGGTCAGTACGCTCCCACAAGGGGAGTGCCGCTCAGCCAGAAGCCAGGCTCACAGCTGGCAAGCACAGCAGCGGTGGCAGGAGCCTCTCCTGCCTCCGCAGCAGCACTAAGGATGCCTGACTGCCGGCTTAGGACCGCTCCCCAATGTGAATTGATCAATCATCTATGACAGTGATTCCCAAAGTGGGCGCTACCGCCCCCCGGGTGGGCGCTGTAGCAATCCAGGGGGGCGGTGATGGCCACAGGTGCATTTGGGGGCGATGAGTAACTGCTATTAAAATTAAAAAAAATTAATTTCCAGGGGCTGAGTAATATTTTTTCTGGAAAGGGGGCGGTAGGCCAAATAAGTTTGGGAACCACTGATCTATGATGTTTCTTGTAATGTGCTATGCTGCTAATAAATTACTTCTGCTTTTGTATGTATGCAAAACTGTATTTTGCCTCCATTTCTAAAATATGTTTTCATTGGATAGAGAATTTTAGGTTGATTTTTTCCTTTCAGTACTTTTAGAGATTTTACTCCAATGTCTTTTCACTTGCAGTTTCCAGTGAGAGACTGACACCCTTATCTTTATTTCTCTATACCTTGTGGATAGTTTTTATAGCCCTGCTTGCAAGTTTACTAACATTTTCTTCTGCAATATCTAATTATGTTAGAACATTACAGTCTTCATTTCTAGAAGTTCATTTGGGGCCTCCTTAATCTCTTTAAACTTTTAAACATATGGAATACAATGATAATAACTGTGTTAATGTTCTTTTCTGGTAATTCTAATATCTGTATAACTTCTGGGTCAGTTTCAATTGATTAATTTTTCTATTCATTTTAAGATATATTTTTCTGCTTCTTTTCATGCTGGTGAATTTTGATTGAATGGCATGTGAGAATGTTTCTGGATGATATTAACATTTGAATCAGTAGACTCAGTAAAGCAGATTGTCCCAGACTGCTGGTGGGCCTCATCTAATCGGTTGAAGGCCTAAATAGAACAAAAAGGCTTACCCTCCCCTGAGTAAGAGAAGAATTCTTACCACCTGACCACCTTTGAATTGGAACACCAGCTATTCCTGGTTCTTGAACCTCCCAACATTTGGACTAGAACTATACTAAGTATTGGATTTTCTGGTTTTCAGTCCTTTGACTTGGGCTAAAATTGTAGCATTAGCTCTCCTGGGCCTCAAGCTGCTGAATACAGATCTTGGAATTTGTCAGCCTCAATAATCATGTAAACTAATTCCTTATAATAAATCTATGTATGTATGTATGTATGTATGTATGTATGTATGATTTCCTATTGGTTCTGTTCCTCTGGAGAACACTGACTAATACAGAGGAATTCTCTCTCTTTGATTCTCTGTCCTCCTGCACTTTAGACACCTTTGTCTCTTTACACTTTCAGTTCCATGCTTTCAACTCAATGTTGAGCTCCACTGTGCTCAGCCTCCCTGCATCACACCCTGTAAACTCTCTATGTCAGTAAGATGAGCAATTGCAGGGTTCACCTCATTTGTTTCTCATTTCTCAGGGATTTTTTATACTTTGTTAGCTGGCTCAGTGCCCTGAACATGATTGTTTTATGCATTTTCCCCATGTTTTGAAGGTTTCAGGTGGAAAGACAAATCTACTTTAACTTATCTAAAAGTAGACATCTTTGGTCAATGATCTAAATTATAATTCAGGGTCATCAACAAAAGTCTAAAGTACTTCCTATCAAATACAGTATGTATAAATATAAAACTACTAGAAGCCTGGTGCATGAAATTCGTGCACTTGGAGGGAGGGGTCCCTCAGCCCAACCTGTGCCGTCTCGCAGTCCGGGGAGCCCTTGGGGGATGTCCAACTGATGGCTTAGGCCCATTCCCCACTGCGCTCACCAGCCGTGAGCCTGGCTTCTTGCTGAGCGATGCTCCTCCTGTGGGAGCGCACTGACCACTAGGGGAAAGCTCCTGTGTTGAGCATCTGCCCCCTGGTGGTC
>NW_005874412.1:7876-8785 GCF_000147115.1 Myotis lucifugus | reverse complement strand
ACATCCTGCATAGCAGATATTTACATCATGATTCATAATAGTAGCAAAATTACAGTTATGAAGTAGCAACGAAAATAATTTTATGGTTGAGGGTCACCACAACATGAGGAACTGTATTAAAGGGTGCGGCATTAGGAAGGTTGAGAACCACTGGTCTATAGAATAACTTACTCTGAAAAAGTTTTGGAAGCAGAGATTGACTATGGCCAAAATACAATTACAGTATTTAGGAAGTTATATGTAGGTGCCTTTTGGGGAAATGCTTTCTGCTGAAAGGAAAAAAATACAAAACAGAATTCAGTAGGATGGCTGGGAGCAAGAAATATGGCCAGAACATATATCACATGGGTGGTCCCAAGCTCTGTCAATATGTGTACGCTGTCCTCCAACCTTTAACTCCTAGGGCAGAAAACTCCAGGGAGATTCATTCATAGGCATTTGCTTCTTGAAGCACATACATAGCTACTATGTAGCTTAGAATTTTTTATTTTTCACTTTTTAAAATGAAGCCTTAAGAATAACTGCTGTTGACTTGCACTCCGTGACCTTCGCAGATTCCAGAATGGTTTCATCTGTGCCCTTTCTCCCACAGTTTATGTGGAGATTATTAGCACATGTGTATGTGTAACTAAAGTCAGACATACTCTCGTTCTTTCTTGAATCCAGTTAATGGAGAAACCAGTCTCCATAATCAGGTGGAAGAAGAGGAAATGATTTTTATCTCTAAGAGTCATCTTCAGGCGTTATGGAGAAATGCTTCCATGGCATATTTTGGGCACTGTGAGCCCCACAACAGAATTGTTCACTATTTAGCTTGTAAAGGCTATCAGTCAGCTAAATAGTGAATAGTTCTGTTGTGTTTTATGATGTAAAGTACCTGATATTACCTAATTTTAAGACATAGTCCTA
>NW_005874412.1:0-7776 GCF_000147115.1 Myotis lucifugus | reverse complement strand
TTCTAGAACAATAGACACACGGTTTCTGTTATATCTAAACAAATTATATGAAATTATGGTTATATACTCTATTCATGAAGACTACTCTGGGGACTATTTTGTGCATGCTGTCCTACATAGAGATAATTAATTCTTCCAATGGATTTGGAATCTGTGAGACTAGGGACTGGATCTTTAGTCCTTTCTGTAACCCAGTGATTGAAAATAAATATATATGTACAATAGTCCCCCCTTATCTATGGAAAATATGTTCCAAGACTTTCAGCAGACTGAAGCCATGGATAGAACCAAACCATATCTATATCTATATCTATATCTATATCTATATCTATATCTATATCTATATCTATATCTATATCTATCTACATCTATATCTATATCATTTATATCTATCTATATCTATCTGCTATTTTTTCTATACATACACACATACCTACGATAAAGTCTTAATTTATAAATTAGTTACAATAATAGGTTAACAACAATAATAAATAGAATATTTATAACAATATACTGTAATAAAAGTTATGTGAATGTGGTGTCTTTCTCTTTCTCTCCCTCTCTCAAAATATAACGAATCTGATAACCAAGATGGCTACTAGGTGGCTAAGGGGCAGGTAGTGTATAGTGTGGATATGCTGGACAAAGAAATGATTCATGTCTGGGTGGGATGGTGCTAGATGGTGTGAGATTTCAGCACACTATTCAAAACGGCATGCAATTTGAAACTTATAAATTGTTTATTTCTGGAATTTCCCATTTACTTTTTTTGACTGCAGTTGACTGCAGGTAGCTGAAGTGAAAAGAAAAACTGTGCATGAGGGAGGACTACTGTACAGTAAACAAATACATTAATGGATGATGGGCACACCAAAGCAGTGTGCTAATGCTTTTCATGTTTGTTGTAAGAAAATCACACCTAAATATTATTAAGGAGTAGGAATAGGCACATAATTTGCAGGGCACAGTGAAAAGTTAAGTCATTGTTTAAAAATTCTTAAGAATTTCAAGACAGTGACAGTAGAGCATTGAACCAAATGCTGGGCTCTGTATGACTCTACTTACCACACACCATGAAGCCAGCCCTGTTAAGGACAATAGGAAGTAAAACCCATCTTCAAGTGCCAAGAACAAACCACACAGGTTTTTAAGTTGTCCAGAATTGGAGAATCTAGTATTTTTTCCAAAGAATAATAGGTTGATTTGAAAAGAGTGAGTACTATATGTTATACTAGAGGCCCGATGCACAAAGATTCGTGCAAGAGTAGGCCTTCCTTCCCCTGGCTGCTATCACTAGTTTCCCTCCGGCACCCAGGACCCGGGCTGCTTTGCTCCAACCGCCGCCAGGCATCTGGGACCGTGGCTGCTTCGCTCTGGCTGCTGTTGCCACCCACTGGGGGTGTGCTCTGAGCCACTGTGCAGCCACTTGAAGCATGCCCCCACCCCTGGTGTATGTGTCGCAGCTCGGAGCACGCCCCCACCCCTAGTGTGTGTGTGTCCGCTGGGGCTGGGGGAGGCATGTAGTCCCCTCCCTCCCACTGCGTGGGAAGATCCCCCTGAGCAGTTGTGATGCAGCCTCCTCGAGCCGGTCATGATGCCCGGCTAATTTGCATATTATCTGTTTATATATATATATATAGATGGATACCATTGGTCTAGTTAAATGTTTTATACTTAACTAGAGGCCCAGTGCATGAAAATTCATGCACTGGAGGGGGAGTCCTTCAGCCCAGCCTGCCCCCTCTCACAATCCAGGAGCCCTCAGGGGCGGGAGGCGACCTGGCCATCAGGGGAAAGCAACACTTCATCACACCTCTGCTGCTGCCACTGCTGGCAGCACCAGTCTCAGCTGGCCCTGGTTACCTGAGCTTCAGGCGGCCCTGGGCAGCTGGGCAGCCACCATCAGAGGCGTGCCTGTGCCTCGGGCCAACCCTGGGCAGCTGGGGGGCTCAGGGGACTGGGGGACTCTGGAGGCAGGCATGCAGAGCGGCCGGGTCCGCCTGGGGGCAGGCCTGCCTTGCGGCGTGCCTGCCAACCCAGCAGGGCTGAAGGGCCTGGATGCTGCCATCTTGTGGCTATGGGCGCTGCCATCTTTGGGGGCAGGGCAGTCAATTAGCATATTCCCTCCTTCTTGGCTGTGGGCGCCGCCAGCTTTGAGGGCAAGGCAGTCAATTAGCATATTCCCTCCTTATTAGACAGGATACCGTCATTATGGAAAGTTAGTAGCTGAAATCTTAGACTTCTAAAAATAAAAAAATATATGTGGGTATTGCTATGACAACTATTGAGCTTTATATTTGGAGAAATGCAGAAGTGATATTTTCCTGCTGATTGAATATGCCATGGATATTTGAGTGTCTTGAACTAGTCGCATTACTTCTATATTTCTGTCTTGTATACTATCAAAGTGAATGCAAAACATAAAACCTTAAGCTTAAAATAATACTGAGGCTCACACTACTAACTTGAACATATAAAACGAGGCTCCTTAAAATATCCCACATAAAAGATATTTGCTTTGGGGAAGCTGAAAAATATTCTGGGAACACATATTTTCTTAGTTTAATTTATTTGGTTCAAAAAGAGCATTCATATTATTGATTATTGTGCTGTAAAATGTTAATTTAAAAATCAGTAAAAACCAGAGTAAGACGATCTACAAAGTTGTCAAGATGCATTCTTGGCTGTCCTTCTCCTTCCATTTTATTTCATTTTTTCTTTTCTTCAAAGGATTTAAAATGCAGTAGGGATGATAAAAATCACATTAAGATTAAAAGATTGTAGGCTAAGCTTCACCTGGGTGCTTGTTAAAAATGCAATTTCTGAGGTTTCATTCCAGGTCTACTTCGTGAGACTCTGCAGGTGGGTGCCTAGAATCTGCATTTTATGCTTTCCAGATGTTTCTTATGCACACTGAGGTTTAGAAACCACAGCCTTCCCGTTTTAACTGTCATTGGAAAGGACTTTTAATGGCTACAGCCATAATATCATAACATTATTAGTTAATAGAATCTGCTTTTAATATGTAATTGCTAAAAGACAGAGTTGCATGGACTGAAATATACAGATGTGTTGCCTTGCCGACAAGAGAAGGAACGTCAAACCTCCGCCTGAGTCATGTTCCAAGTGCAGCTGTAAATGTGATGACTTTTTTTAAAAATGTTTTTATTGATTTCAGAGAGGAAGAGAGGGAGAGAGATAGGAACACCAATGATGAAAGAGAATCATTGATTGGTTGCCTCCTGCAGGCCCCCTACTGGGGATTGAACCCTCAACCAGGGCATGTGCCCGGGATCAGAATGGAACCCTAAACCCCTCAGTCCAAAGGCCGAGGCTCTAGCCACGAGCCAAACCGGCCAGGGCTGATGACTTTTAGCTGAAAGTAAATGCCAGGCCAAATGTGGGTCTGTGTTCCCCTCCCCTCCCCACTGATGCCAGTTCACCGAGGCTGATCTTTATGCAGGAGCAGCTGATCACTATTCCCTGGATGTCCATGGAGAGACACGGGTTGCAGGGTCAAGAGCAGCCGCCTCCTCCCAGCTCCTCATCCCAGCAGCCAGGGGCACAGAGCTGGATCAGGCTGAGCCGGCCACCGATTCACTTGCTCTTTCCAGAGAGGATTACAAAACATTGTTATCACCCCAGTTAGAACGTTGCTGCTAAGTTTCGATGCATCAGAGGCTTTTCATTTTCCTGGAGCCAGTGCAGGGTAGGAGGGGCAGGGACAAGGCAAGATGTGCATTATCGTCCTTCGCTGGTACATTCATCAGCCATGTCAGGGAGGAAGAGGTGATTTGAAGGAAAACTTGCAGAAGGGCTCTTGGCCCACGGTCTGGAGGATTAAGAATGAGCTAAAAACCCCCAAAGGCGTGAGGAAAGCCTATGCTATATCTGTACCGCCCCTCAGTTTGTGATTGTTGTATACCACTGGGGATGCCACCACTCTGCCTTGAAGTTGCAGGCCTCCGTTAGGAATTTTGTGATAGTGTCCACAAAGGGGGCTTCGTTTAGCAGTCAGAAGATACCTAATTTAAAGAGGACTTAATGCTGCCCGGCTGGGGTGGCTCAGTGGTTAATGGTCAACCTATGATCCAGGAGGTCACCGTTCACTTCCAGTTCTCAGTATGGGGCATGCAGGGCACAACCGATCAATGACTCTCATCTTTGATGTTTCTATCTTCTTCTCTCTCTCTCTTCCTCTCTGAAATCGACAAAAAGTATATTTTAAAAATTTTTTTAAAGTTGACTTAATGCTGATCATATTATGTTTATGAAAATACTTTGTTCTTGTGGAAGTGTTTGCTGAAACATCACTTTATTGAATTCTTGCCAAAATCCTGTTAATATGCAAAGCAGGTATTATTGTCTCCACTTCATGGATGAGGAAATAAGCTAACAATTAGTGAAGCCAGCAGTGGGTTCCACATTTTTGAACTTTAAGATAAAAAGAATCTTATCTCTGGAAAGAAAATAGTTGTAGGTTGTATGTCTGGTTTAAAAAAAAAGAAAAGTGATCTTTTTATGTTGCCTGTACCACCGTCAGGGTGCTGTCAGCTTCGTGTAGCTCTGAGAAGAAGCGGACGTCACTGCTTCCCAGTCAGAGGCCATGGGGTGTTCTCCCAGAAGTTAAAACATGTTTTGGTTATGAGTGTGTCCTGGGGTGCAACATTTCTTGTTCTCATTTGTTACAGAATATGCGATCAGACCAGATTTAAGTAGCCGTTATATGCTAAGATGCAAAATGGAAAGGCTCTTTGATTTTAGAGAATCCCATCAGCTGATCTGATTGGCTAACATCCCAAGCCTTCTCTGTGTCCAGCTCTGTGTCCAGTGGGATTTGAAGCGAGGCCTGAGTACTTCCCCTGTCCAGAGCAGAAAGCAGTGACAGCGTAGGATCCTGCGGTCAGAATTTATTTGGCATTAAAATTCCAACACCTCATGCTTGAGACACAGATGATAATAGGAGTTGAAAATGCCACAGTATGAATCTCTTCTGATGACAGAGATGGTAATGAGGATGGGAAAAGCTGCAGAGGGAACCCGTTCTCATTATGTTCTGAAGCCACATTTTCTGCCTTCAGCATGGATTGTATTGCCTGGGCTCTTTAATCAAGAATGTGCCCTTTGAAGGAATATCATAACTAGAGAAAACAAAAATTCCCCTTCTAAGCACCATCTAGTAGGAGAATCTGTTTCCTCATTCCATTAACCAAATTGGAATAAAAACAAAACAAAACACTATTTTAGAAGCCTCATTGTAGAAGATAAATGTGTGTGTGTGTGTGTGTGTGTATGATTGTTGCTAATTAAAAATTATCTGATTTAGGAGACTTGAAGCAAAAAAAGTGTCCCCATTGCCTTCCCCTTATTACATTATTTACAAAGGGCCTGGGCTAGATGCTCTCTGCCCAAATTATTTTGCTGTATGGTCATAATGCTCCCATTATGGGAGGAGTGTAGTAAGTATTGAGACAAAGATATTTTGCTAGCTTTGTTGTTGTTGTTAAGACTGCTTTAGGCATTTTAGGTGTGTTGTTGTTTTGGTTCTTTCTTGAAAAGGGTTTACTACTATTAATGATGCCCCTCATTGCTCCCAGTAAGAAATAGGTAAGCATATTACCTTATTTATCTTCTTCTCCTTGTCATTTGAGAAAGTAGACTGGTCACATGTGATTGTATGTGAGTTGGTGTCCTTTTGAAGCTACCAGCATGGCTACATTTTCCCATTTCGAATGTGATCAAGTGTGAGAAAGCAGCTCATGAAACCCAACACATGATGGCAGACCAAAGGTAATTCCGTCTGTCCCGCAACCTCAGGAGCTGGCTCTTTGCCACACTTTTCTGGGAAGATAATGCAATTCAGAGCACAGCGTTCTTTGAAGTCCTGTTGGATATGCTGATAATGAAGGATTGCAAAGTGAGATCATTGGTATTTCAGATACTGTAGATACTGGTGCTGTGAGAGGAATATTTAGTCCACGCATGGCTAAGAAAACGAAACCTTAATCAGCAGTTTGGCAAGTCCCATCCCATGCATGATGTCTTTTCTGACATGTTTTCCAAAATTGGAATATTTCTACTGACCAATACCCATGGCGTTCTCTTCTCAAGCTCTTCTCCAAGGAAGGTGCACTCCTGGTGTATCTTTACTAAAAAGTCAATGTACGTGTTTGTTCATGGAACATCCAGCTGTCTGGGTAACTTCCGTGTAATTATTTACTGAGGATCATAGGCATCGGGAAGGCAGAAGAGCATGGAAAAGAGAACCAGTCAGACTTAAGTGAGAGAGCACTAGAGAGAGGACTAGGGCGTTGCACAGAGGCTGAACGAGGCAGCAAGTGTGTGCTTAGGGAGCAGTGGGAACAGCGTGGGAGGAGAGGGCTGTGCATTTGCATAAATTGCAGAGGAGCAGGGAGGGTGATGATAGGAGGTGGGAAGAGTGTGATGTTTGGGTGGAAATTAACAACCTAGAACTGACTCATTCCCTATCCACAGAGGAGGGTACTTCCTTTGACACATCAGTGAGAGTTCATTGGATACATGGTTCTTGAGCAAAACTGTTCACATAGTGTGATTTTGTGAGTTCCCCTGATGACTCATCTGTGGAGTTCTAAAAGCCCAAAGAGACTGAGGTCTCAGTGGAATCAATATTTCTATTACAGATAAAATCTCAGAAGGAGGGCCTCCATAGATTAGTGAGTTCAATCTAACCTAGATTTAAGGATCTTTTAAAGATAATACTGGGATTATGTCTCAAATTTTATTTTAAGGTGCTTAAAAAAATTCCACTTGCCCTTCTATTTACTCTCTCCTATTTTGTCCTTTCTGCAAATGAAATTGGACAATAATATGTTATAAATATAGAATCAAGAAATATTAATAAATCTTAATCTTTTCAACTGCTATAGTTCAGAGTGAAATGAAATGACTACATGATTATTTTGTTAATTGCTGACAAAAATTGTTTTAAAGCCCCAAATCCTGTAAATTATTAGCAAACCCACACCCTGATTATTAATGATTGTCACTCCACACCCTGTCCATTGAGCCCTATAAATATCTAGTTTTTGTTCAATAGGGGGAAGACTAAGAGAAAAAAAAAGGCTGTTAGGCCGAGAGGAAAGAAATAAGGGAGCAATAGTCACTGCAATAAATTCACTTTTTCCCATTCCATACGTCACCTGAATCAGTAGGGGACTAGTAGTATACTAATATGGCTGTGATAACATAGCATCCTGCACTATCATCCAAACTTAATTATACATGCTTTTCTATTGTCACTAATTTAAACTCGTTCAAGACAGAAAGGCTGGTGCTCAGCAACTTTCTGTGGTTTTTAAATGTTGGGAGTTGTTATTATTCTGATTTAATGTAACATCCTTAATTCATCTTTGGTGTTGTTACTCAACCAGTGGAAAAACAAGTATCCACCTGGAAAGCTGAGGAAAGATAACATTTGAGATAGGTCTAGGCTTTTATTAAAATGGAAAGATTAGAAAAGTTATTGTCTACATGAATACGTTTATACTTAATCCATACTGATTAATATTAACTTAATAGAAGAGTAATACATTGATTAATTTATTCTAGTAGGATTAAGAAATCTTGCCTCTCTATTTATTCAGTTTCCAGTCCTAGTGTGAGCGTAGGCAGAGGATTTTCTTTCCCCTTTTTAATATTTGAGTACGGTAACTTTCCAGGTCCTAAGTTTATTGGCATAATTTAATGGAAAAATGTACGCTTCAAAGCATTCATTTTTCTTCCCCAGCTTTGTGG
>NW_005874411.1:9397-16275 GCF_000147115.1 Myotis lucifugus | reverse complement strand
ACACACTCACATACACACACACACACACACTCACACACTCTCACACACATACACACACACTCACACTCTCACACACATACACACACACTCACACTCTCACACACATACACACACACTCACACACATGCAGCAACAGCAGCAGAAGTGAAAATAAATGCACAAAAATCTGACCTCTGAGTTACTCATAAAATTTTGTTATAAAAATTAAACAGAAAAGATCTTATTTAATGAATATAATTTCAATAAAATACCAGAGGGAAAAAATAACAAAAATATACTGTATAATACCTAGAATTAAATTGGCATGGTATTTGAAAAATAGTTTCACAATGAGATTTCATCAGTGTTAGCATAATCCTATTAAAGTGTAAATATTAAAATAGTTTTAGAGTCAAAATATTAAAGGGGTTGAGTGAAAATGTCAGAGCCAAGAGACTGAGGACGTAATGCCCATGTCACCCCCAGTGAGCCCCCGAGTGCCCTCTACCCAGCCCTTTCCCGCATCCCGGCCTGTCCCCAGCCTAGGCCCCATCTCTGAGTCTGACCTCCACCCTCCCCTCCCCTCCCCAGCCTCCTCTCACCCGCTGCCTCCAATGCCTCACCTGTTCCCGGCCGGACCTTATTATGATTGAAGTGCTCTCTTTGCATCTCACAGCCCCACACTCCAGGCCCAGGCAAGCCCCGTGACCCCTAGTGATGTTAACCCAGAGAGCTTGGTTCCCACCAATGGCTCCCCAGGCCAGCCGCTTATCACAGCTGCCAGAAGCCTCCTGGACCCCATGCAGACAGGATCCCCAGAGCCCGCAGCAGAGTGCCAGAGCTGCAGACTCCCTGAGAATATCAACAACAACAAAGCTAAATGTCTTGAGTACCTACCAACTGTCAGACATTCTTATGTACATTGCATAGATCACTTCTAAACCTCAAATCAATCCTGCAGGGCAGGTATTCACTCCTTCTTCCAGGAAGATAACTGGGCTCAGAACGATTAAACAGCTTGCCTAAGGCCATTCAGGTATTAAAGGCGGACGTGAAATTTGAACACACACCTAACTGGATTCTGAAGTCCATTATGATCTCCACTCTGGCGATGGCGGACTCCTGCTGAGAACCACCAGCACAGTAGAGAGAGAGAGAAAAGAAGCATCTAGAGCAGTGGTTCTCAACCTTCTGGCCCTTTAAATACAGTTCCTCATGTTGTGACTCAACCATAAAATTATTTTCGTTGCTACTTCAGAACTGTAATGTTGCTACTGTTATGAATCGCAATGTAAATATCTGATATGCAGGATGGTCTTAGGCGACCCCTGTGAAAGGGTTGTGACCCACAGGTTAAGAACCGCTGTGCTAGAGGCTTCAGAGAGCTTCTGAGGAGTGAGGAATTGCGGTGTCGAGACTGAGCAGAGAGAAGCCCAGAGTGGCAGTTCCAGCTGGGCCCACGTTCCTCCAGGAGGTCCTGAGGAAATGCAGAATGCAGGCACAGACTCTAAATTCCCGTGTAATACACTCAAGGAAATAAAGATAAGGTTGAAATTTTACCAGAGAACATTATCTACGAAAAACTCGAAATTCTAAAACTGAAAAAAGAGGCAATTGAGAGCACCTTGGGTGGATTTGAGAGCTAATTAGGCACTGCTGTAGAGAGAATTAGTGAACTGAAAATACAATGAATGGAAATATCCAGAGGAAAGCGCAATGAAATCAAAGCCTGGGACAAGTGGGAAAGAGCATGAGAGGCACATGGAACGTGGTTAAGATGCCAGGGCTCTGACTGGGAATCCAGGAGGGAGAGACGAGGGAGAAGGAGCAGGAGACCCATCTGAAGAGAGGAGCTGAGGTTTCCCTGGTGTGTGCTCTTCCCAGTTAATCCACTCCAAGTTATTCCAGTTTCCGGGTTCCTTTGTCTTTGCTCTCCCATTCTATTTCCCACCATCTATTGTTCCTAATTGGCACTTTTTAAAAATAATTATGGTTCAGATATTGACCACATGAAACATTAGTGAATCGGGAGGCAGCATTTCCTGGCGGGGGTGGGGTGGGGGTGGGCGTTGGGGAACTAAGGAAAGGGAGAATCCCTCTTTCCTGGGATAGTAGAACATAAGGTCTGGAACTGCTGCAACTATTTTTTGCGCATAAAAGAGTAGACTTGGGAGGAAAGTGACATCATAGACAGAGAAAGTGGGTTCTGCTGTGCTTAGGTCACCCAATAATTAAGGCATGCCTGAAGCCAGCCACACACACACACACACACACACACACACACGTACGCATGCACGCACACACACACACACACACACCTGCTCAACTGGGTGTTTCCATTTCTTTTTAAGCCAGTTTGATCTGCTTGTGGACACTTACAAACAACGCTACCCTGAGTGATATAAACTTTTGGAAATACAACTACTTTTCAGAAAGTATGAAACCATATCTATCCTGAAGAGTATGCAAGGGCCTCTGCACCCACTCCAACACTTAGTTTTGTTATTTTAAGATCTGATAGGCAAAACGATGAAATGTTATCTTTCGTTCTAATTGCCTATCTGATATTTCCATTGCAGTTGAATTTTTAATGTGTTTATTAACATTTGAACTCCCTGTCTTGTGTATTGTTTCTTCATGGCTGTGATTCACTAAGACCTGAGATTTCCATCCCCCCCCACCCGCCCCCACCGCCCCCAGCTTCCATTGTTCATTTAGTTCAGACAAGCCTCTGCTGCAGAGGGCAGGAGCCACGGACTCGAGTGCGGCCGCCTGTACTGGAGGGACTGAGCCTCTAGTAACGGTGGGCAGACAGGGATGCAAACAGCTGGACCAGAAGGCCAATGTCCCTTGGGCAGGACGAGATAGGAGGCTGCATCCATCGGGACTTCCTTACACGTTATGATCACTGCGTTATTTGGAATTACTTCTACCATCTGGTCTCGTGCTTTAGTTATAGAGTAGGTCCTCAGGTTACGTCGGAGATCCATTCCTACGGCGCTACGTAACACGATTTTCGCCGTAAGTCTGAACCCACTTACATAAGCACTTACATCACTCACATGGAGCACGTACACAGCAGTAATGAAGTGAAACAGTAAAAAAAATTTAAAAGAAAGATAACAATTCCTGATCTTTACTTGTGGTAAATAAATAATAATAAAAATAAAGCACATATGTACGTACATATGTCGAAATGACGGAACTTTTTTTATATAAATAAATGGGAGACGGCGGCGTAACCATAAAATGATGTATGTCAAGTCCCACGTAACCTGAGGACTGCCTGTACTTGCTTTTCCTCTGTTATTTTTCCTTCTGTTTCTCTCTCTTCATTGTGCTGAATTCTCTCTGTTCTCCCATTCCACCTGTTTTAAAGTTATACATTCTATTTCTATTATTTTAGTGTTAAACCACTATACTTTAACATGAGTATCTAAGGCCAATCAGTATCTTTATCCTTCAGCCTATAACAGGGTTTACAATTGTTTAACTTCAATCAGCCTTTGAACATTTATCATGTTATTACTGTATAGTATTTCACTTCCATCTGACTTTTAAACCCCTCCCACAAATTCGTATTTTTAAAAATAATAAGTGCTTATGTGGACTTAGCAACATGCTCACTAATTCCTTTGCTTACTTTGCTTCTTTTATCACACCCCTTCTTCTGGACTCAACTTCCTTGTTACTGAAAAAATCCTTTATTAATTCCCAAGTGAGAGACTATGAGTAAAAACTCATTCAACTTTTGTTTAATAACTGTCTAATTCATCCTCATTTACCAATAATTGTTTAGCTGGACATCAGTGATCACATTGACAGTTCAGTTTTCTTCAGTTCTGTGATGATTTTTTTTCCATCATCTCCTGGCATCAGTTTTTGCCACTGAGAAGTCTGCTGTCAGCCTAATTAACATTTCTTTTTTTTTATTACTCTGTCTCTGTCTGTTGTTTGCAGTTTTTAAATGATGTGTCTAGGACCTAGACCAGCCGTGGGCAAACTACGGCCCACGGGCCGGATCAGGCCCGTTTGAAATGAATAAAACTAAAAAAAAAAAAAGACCGTACCCTTTTATGTAATGATGTTTACTTTGAATTTATATTAGTTCACACAAACACTCCATCCATGCTTTTGTTCCGGCCCTCCGGTCCAGTTTAAGAACCCATTGTGGCCCTCGAGTCAAAAAGTTTGCCCACCCCTGACCTAGACTCTAGGTGCTCCCATTTTGCCTGTTTGGAACTCCATGTGCTTCTTCAATCTTTCTTCACTATTCCCTCTTTCTGGAGAGAATATGTATCTGCACCATTTCATTCTGTCCACCAGTCTCTTAACATCACTGTCACATTTTCCCCCTATATCTTTTTGTTGAAGTTTTCTCAGATGTATCTACTAACTCCCTACTTCTCTCTATTTAGCTGATGCAATGAGTTGTTAATGTTAATTACTACATTTTTTTTCTTTCTTGAGGTCTATTTGGTTATTTTTCAAATTTGTCTCTTATTTTATGATTTTTTCTTTTTTGCCTCTTTAAATATTTTAATCATATTTATTTTATTTGTTCTTATTTTTTGTGGATTAAAACAACAAACATTTATTATCTCACACAGTTTCTGGGGTCAGGAGTCTTCAGTGGCTTAGCTGGGAGGTTTTGGTTCTGGGTCTTTAATGAGGTCTTAATGAAGATATTTGCTGGGACTCCAGTCATTTGAAATCTTGTCTGAGTCATAGGATCCACTTCCAAGCTCATCCTGTGCCTGAGAGTGAGCAGGAGGCCTCATTCCTCCCTGCTGTGTGTGGAGACCTCGGTTTCTCCCCTCGGCATCTCCATAAGACTACTCTCGACATGGCAGCTGGCTTCCCCAGAGCCGAGCCTGGTGTCATCTTCACCTTACAATCTCTTTCTGTTCAACTCTAGGTTATTTAATTACAGTGGGACCTCAGTTCCCTAACTTAATTCATTCCAGAAGGCTATTCAAAAACCAAATCACTTTTCCCATTAGAAATAATGTAAATTGAATTAATCCTTTCCAAACCCCCAAATGATTCCCTGTTTTAACCTTTCTCATCTACAGAACATGTCTATTTTACTGTTTAATCTTTAAACAAATACTTTAAAAACAAAATGACATGTAATGTAAATGAAAATTTAACAAAAAGGAAAGGAAATGTACAGTAAAAAATGAAAATTTTACAATAACTATAAGCAGCAATAAAAGCAAAAAAATCATGAAAATATTCACAACACAATATCCTGAGATTGTAACAGTGGTGAACTGACTCAGGTTCATGCATTCTCCTTTGTTTGTCACCAGGAGACGTGTGACCGATCATATAGGTATCAGCATGAAAGGGTTGTCAGGCTGAGGAGAGAAGTGTTTGAGATGGGAGACGTTCCAGGAACATGGTTCCCCTGTATTTCAAGTTGTTAGCGCGAGAATCTCCTCTCCATCGACTCTATTCAGAACTACTCCAAGGAAAAGCAAGCTTAACGCTGCAGCCAGGGGCAGGGCAGCCCACAGAGCCACAGCGTCTAAGAGCGAAGGAGGGTGGTCCCTGAGCAAGGTGGGTGCTTACAGGGAGAAGGAGACATCAGGCAGAAATAGAAGCTGTCCTCTTCAAAGAGAAGCCTACCAGTCCCGAAGCCAGCCCATCCTCCCGGCAGCTCAGCCGTCAAGCCCGACCAGCCTCCTGCATCTCCCCTCACGGTTTCAAGGTGCACGGGGACGCCCCGGGTTCTCCGGTACCTCATACGTTCATTTTGAAACTTTTCTCTGAGTTCAGCCTGCCCCATATTCTAAAGCGGTGAGCTCCAAAATGTGTCTTTAAAGTAGGACTTAGTAGTTATGGGCATCATTAATTCTCATTGGCGCTTCTTTGGAAATCCCTGGGTCAGAATGTGATGGGATGGATTCCACATTCCTCTGATAAGATGCCTTAACGATTCCCGACCTCAGTCATGCCTCTCCTCTCCAGAGATGAGCTCTCGGCCTCTGAGTCTGTTCTCAGGACACACACCATCCTCGCTGGCAGGCCTGGCCTCCCACTGTGCAGTCGGACAGGCCACTTCTGCCCTCAGCCCTGCCACGGAGAAGCTGGGAGAACTTCGGTGATTTACTTAATTTCTCTGAGCCTCAGTTCATAGTGACACTCACGCCCAAGGCAGCGGGGGGGGGGGGGGGGGAAGGGGGAAGGGAAGTATCAAGGAGCTGTTGGCAAGGCATCCCTCCTGGTGGGAGCTCACCCTTCTCTCCTCTTGCTAACAGTGGCTTCTTGCTCAAGGCCTTGCCATTCCTCAACCACCGGCCTGCCCCTGACACCTGCTAACTGGCCAGTGCCTGGCCTCTAGCTTTTAACAGTCACGCATCTTTGCCTTGATATAGCCTCCCCTCTGAACTATGATCCTTGACCTATAATACCTGCTCTTCCCTCCACCCACCACCAAGACTCCACCATTGGCTCATCGTCTCATATGACCCCTGACCCCTGACCTCCAGGCTTGGGTGCAGCCCCACTGGGATGGGGTGGGGAGAGACGTAGGAGATAAGGACAGGTGATGTGGGGAGGTGATGGAGGTCATGCTCAGAGATGTCCCTCGTGGTTCTTCTCTTTCATCTTGAGCGGACATCTGTGGCTTCCACGTCGTCACAAAACCAACAGAAGCGAGTCTTCTGTGTCACAACCCACAGCCGCCTCATGGGCCTCTGACAGCGCTTTCATGTCCCCGGCAGTGGCAAGCTTTCCCCCTGGGAAGGTAGGGGCATGTGCCACGCCTCACGCCCCCCTTGCCCTGGTGACGTGATGCTGGCACTCCCTGGCTGATGACACTCTGCAGTCACCTTTCATGTGTGCGCAGCGGTCGCTGCGGGGGGTTCCAGGTGGCCAAGCTGTGTCCCCTG
>NW_005874411.1:0-9133 GCF_000147115.1 Myotis lucifugus | reverse complement strand
CTCATCTGTGGATCCAATGTTCATTTCTTCCCACTCCCCTCCCCGCGACGCTCCTCCAGGGACAACTGCTGGTCACAGTTCCTTTGACAAAGCTGTGATTAGCCACACGGGGAGGGGAGCTGGCATGGGCACTGGGCTCATGTCCAAGCCTCCTGTCCCCTCACCTGCTTGCAGAGAGCACAGAACCAGAAAGACTTTCAAACAGGGCTGCAGGCCTTAGCTGTGATGCCCGAGGCTTTCGTGTCCTTCTCCGGGCCTCGGCGTCCTCATCTAGAGAGTGAGGGCATCTTACCCGCCTTCAGAGCAGCAGGCAGGGCTAGTGAGAAGACCTGCCACAGGACACACCACCATACCTCAGGCCAGTGTTTACGACATGATATAATGTGCCAAGCACATGGCACACAGATGAATTTATAGTATCTTCACCGAAAGCCACCCGGAAGTTCCTGCAGATGAGAAAATCACCGCACAGAGAGGTCGAGTAATTTTCACAGAGTCACACAGCTGCTAAGGGCAGAGCTGGCTGTGAACCCAGGAACCTACCTCGTCCCCTCCAGGGAGAGGTCCTTCCCATTCTCTGCAACTTGAGGGAACAGGAGGGAGCGGTGGTCTCCAGAGGCCCCTGTTCCCTCCTGGCCAGTCTCTCTGTCACCCAGCCCCTCTCCTCGGGCTCCAATGGGCAGGCTGACTGGAATTGGCCTGGGGGTCACTTACTCCCCAGAGCCCCTCACTCTGTGTGGAGGCGGTGGCTCAGGGCTTTAGGCCCCCACTACACAGACAGGGGTTGAGTTTCGGAGGCAGCACTGGGATGGGGCCCCACCTCCCCAGACAGGCAGCTTTGGGCTTGGGCTCTGCCCAGGAGCCGGTGGCAGGAGGTGGTGATTGCCCCTGGGCTGGCCAACCGCAGGGCTCAGTGGGGACACACGGTGGGATGGGCAGGGGGCATGGAGGGGCCCTGCAGGCAAGGAGCTCCCGAAGGTGTCTGCTGTTTCCTTCTTCATCCCCAGGAACAATTCCCCCTTTGAGCTTCTTGGCTGAGAGAGTGGAGAGATCCTTGACAGGTTGATTTATCTGTTTTGGTAACTTGGCCTTCCTGAGAAAGGCAGGCTCTGCGCCAGGGCTGGCATGGAGTCCAGCCCGGGGGGAACCAGGGCCCGTCCTCCCATCCTTTCGGACAGCGTGCCCTCAGGCTGCAGTGCGGCTCTGGCCCGTCTCCCTGCCCCTGCAGGACTGCGAGTCAGGAATTGCACCAACACAGGCACGGGCAGTGCCTTCTGCTGCCCTCCCAGCCTCGGGTCCCCAAGGTGGCTCTTCTATGATCCATTTTGTGGATGAGGAGGTTGGGTAACTGATAACTGACGGCCCAAGGTCACAGTGAGCAAGAGGCAGAGACCAGAGGTGAGCACAGCTTCGCCTCCTCCGCACCGGGCCTCCTGGGCCTGCCGGCCAATACTACATGCCAATCAACACAGGTGGGAGGGAACACAGAATGGAACACAGTACCTTACAATGAAACACATACCTACACTGAGGGACCACGAGGGGAGAACTAATCTCAGAAACATTGGGAAATGGTGTTTCTATTATATCTTCTGAGGCTAAAGACACGAAGACCTGTATATACCCATTGCATTCTAGTTAGCAGGTGGATTTTTTGTTTCTTTTCTTTTATTGTTTAAAGTATTACAAATAGTAGTACATATGTCTCCTTTTTTTTCCAATTGACCTTCCCCCCAACCTCCCCTACCCCCCAGCACATACCCTCACCCCCCTCCCAGTGTCTTGTGTCCATTGGTTATGCTTATATGCATGAACACAAGTCCTTCAGTTGATCTCTTACCTGACCCCCCTAACCCTCCCCAGCCTTCCCACTGTAGTTTGACAGTCTGTTCAATGCTTCTCTGCCTCTGTATCTATTTTTGTTCATCAGTTTATAATGTATTTTATTATCCATAAATGAGTGAGATCATGTGGTATTTTTCTTTCACTGACTGGCTTATTTCATTTAGCATAATGCTCTCCAGTTCCATCCATGCTGCTGCAAATGGTAAAAGTCCTTCTTTTTTATAGCAGTGTAGTATTCAATTGTGTAGATGTACCACAGTTTTCTAATCCACTCATCTGCTGATGGGCATTTAAGCTGTTTCCAAATCTTAGCTATTGTAAATTGTGCTGCTATGAACATAGGGGTGCATATATCCTTTCTGATTGGTGTTTCTAGTTTCTTGGGATATATTCCTAGAAGTGGTATTACTGGGATCAAATGGGAGTTCCATTTTTAATTTTTTGAGGAAACTCCATACTGTTCTTCACAGTGGCTGCACCAATCTGCATTCCCACCAGCAGTGCACGAGTGTTCCCTTTTCTCCGCATCCTCTCCAGCACTTGTTGTTTGTTGATTTGTTGATGATAGCCATTCTGACAGGTGTGAGATGGTACCTCATTGTTGTTTTGATTTGCATCTCTCGGATGATTAGTGACTTTGAGCATGTTTTCATGTGTCTCTTGGCTTTCTGAATGTCCTCTTTCGAAAAGTGTCTATTTAGGTCCTTTGCCCATTTTTTTTGATTGGATTGTTTATCTTCCTTTTGTTAAGTTGTATGAGTTCCCTGTAAATGTTGGAAATTAAACCCTTATCAGAGATAACATTGGCAAATATGTCCTCCAATGCAGTGGGCTTTCTTGTTGTTTTGTTGATGGTTTCTTTTGCTGTGCAGAAGCTTTTCATTTTGATGTAGTCCCATTTGTTTATTTTCTTCTTAGTTTCCATTGCCCTAAGAGCTGTATATCTGGTATTGTGATCCCTCCAACATTGTTCTTCTTTCTCAGGATCGCTGCAGCTATTCGAGGTCTTTTTTTATTCCAAATGAATTTTTGGAGAATTTGATCTAGGTCTTTGAAGTATGCCATTGGCATTTTAATGGGGATTGCATTGAATTTATAGATTGCTTTGGGTAGTATGGACATTTTAATGATGTTGACTCTACCAATCCATGAACATGGTATATTCTTCCATTTGTTCATGTCTTCCTCTATCTCTTTTTTCAGTGTTCTGAAATTTTCTGAATACAGGTCCTTTATCTCCTTGGTTAAGTTTATTCCTAGATATCTTAATTTTTTTGTTGCAATGGTAAATGGGATTGCTTTTTTCATTTCTCTTTCTGTGAGTTCATTATTGGTGTATAGAAAAAGCCATAGACTTTGGGGTGTTAATTTTGTATCCTGCTACAATGCCAAATTGATTTATTAAATCTAGTAGTTTTTTGATGGAGTCTTTGGGGTTTTCTATGTACAATATCATGTCATCTGCAAATAAAGACAGTTTTACTTCTTCTTTTCCAGTTTGGATGCCTTTTATTTCTTCTTCTTGTCTGATCACAATGGCTAGTACTTCCAATACTATGTCAAACAGGAGTGGTGAGAGTGGGCATCCCTGTCTTGTTTCTGATCTTAGTAGAAATGGTTTTAGCTTTTGCCCATTGAGTTTGATGTTGTCTGTGGGTTTGTCATATATTGCTTTTATTATGTTGAAATATGATCCTTCTATTCCCACCTTGTTGAGGGTTTTTATCAAGAAAGGGTGTTGGATATTGTCAAAATGCGTTTACTGCATCAATGGATATGATTATATGGTTTTTATATCTCAGTTTGTTTATATGGTGTATCACATTTATTGATTTGCAGATATTGTACCATCCTTGCATTCCCGGAATAAATCCCACTTGGTCATGGTGTATGATCTTTCTAATGTAATGCTGGATTCGATTTGCTAGAATTTTGTTGAGGATTTTGGAGTCTATGTTCATGAGGGATATTGGCCTGTAATTCTCTTTCTTTGTATTGTCTTTATCTGGTTTGGGCATTAGGGTAATACTGACTTTGTAGAAAGAGCTTGGAAGTGCTCCTTCCTCTTGAATTCTTTGGACTAGTCTGAGGAAGATAGGTTTTATTTCTTCTCTGAATGTTTTATAAAAACTCCCCTGTGAAGCCGTCTGGTCCAGGGCTTTTATTTGTTGGAAGATTTTTGATTACTGCTTCAATTTCCTCCATAGTTATCAGCCTATTCAGATTTTTTGATTCCTCCTGGTTGAGTTTTGGAAGGTCGTATTTTTTTAGGAATATGTCCATTTCTTCTAGGTTGACCAGTTTGTTGGCTTAGAGTTGCTCATAGTATTTTTTTACGATTCTTCATATTTCTGTGGGGTCTGTTGTTATTTCACCTTTTTCGTTTCTGATTTTGTTTATTTGGGTCTTCTCTCTTTGGTTCTTGGTGAGCCTGGCAAGAGGTTCCCAATCTTCTTTATCCTTTCAAAGAACCAGCTCTTGGTTTCATTGATCTTTTGTATTTTTTTTTGTCTCTATGTCATTTATTTCCACTCTGATCTTTATTATTTCCTTCCTTCTGCTCACTCTGGGATTTTCTTGTTGCTCTCTTTCTAATTCTTCAAGTTGCAGAGTTATATGGTTTATTATCAGTTTTTCTTGTTTTTTGAGGTAGGCCTGTAATGCTATGAACTTTTCTCTCAGGACTGCTTTCACTGTGTCCCAAAGATTTTGGATTGTTGTGTTTTCATTGTCATTTGTTTCCAGGATGCTTTTTATTTCTTCTTTGATCTTTTTGGTAACCCACTCATTGTTTAATAGTATGCTATTCAGCCTCCAAGTGTTTGACTTTTTGTGATTGTTTTTACTGTAGTTGATTTCTAATTTTATGCCATTGTGATCTGAGAAGATGCTTGATATGATTTCAATCCTCTTGAATTTGGAAAGACTTTGCCTGTGTCCCAATATGTGGTCTATCTTTGAAAATGTCCCATGTGCGCTTGAGAAGAATGTATATTCTGTAGTTTTGGGGTGGAATGTTCTAAAGATGTCGATTAAGTCCATCTGATCTAGTGAGTCATTTAGGATTGTTGTTTCTTTGATAATTTTTTGTTTAGAGGATTTATCTGGTGATGTCACTGGGGTATTGAAGTCTCCTACTATGATTGTGTTGCTGTCAATTTCACCCCTGATATCTTCCAGAAGTTTTTTTTATGTATTTGGGTGCTCCTGCATTGGGTGCATAAATGTTTACCAGAATTATATCCTCTTATTGTATCGGTCCCATTAGAATTATGAAGTGGCCTTTCTTGTCTCTTGTTATGGTCTCCACTTTGAGGTCTATTTTGTCAGATATAAGTATTGCTACCCAACTTTTTTTTTCATTTTCATTTGCCTGATAGATATTTTTCCATCCCTTCACTTTCAGTCTGTGTGAGTCCCTTGTTCTAAGGTGGGTCTTCTGTAGACAGCATATATATATGGGTCATGTTTTCTTATCCATTCATTCACTCAATGTCTTTTGATTGGAGCATTTAATCCATTTTACATTTAATGTTATTATTGATAGGTACTTGTTTGTAGCCATTACTGTATTTCATGCCTGTGTTTCTTCTTCCCTTTCTATTTCCTCTTTTTACAGCATTCCCTTTAGCATTTCTTGCATTGCTGGCTTGGTAGTGATAAACTCCCTTAGCCTTCTTTTGTCTGCCAAGCTCCTGATTTCCCCTTCAATTTTGATTGATAGTCTTGCTGGATAGAGTATTCTTGAATTCAGTCCTTTCTTTGCATCACTTTGTATACCTCCTTCCATTCCCTTCTAGCTTGATGTGTTTCTGTTGAGAAATCATTTGATAATCTGATGGGGGATTTTTTGTAGGTAACTCTCTGTCTCTCTCTCATAGCCTTTAAGATTCTCTCTTTGTCGTTAACATTTGCCATTGTAATTATGACATATCTTGGTGTGGGTCTTTTGGGATTCATCTTGCTTGGGACTCTGTACTTGTGTAACTTTTTTCTTCCCCATATCAGGGAAGTTTTCTGTCATTATTTCTTCAAATAGTTTTTCTAATTCTTGCTGCTCTTCTTGTCCTTCTGGCAGCCCTATTATATGTATGTTACTTCATTTTGCATTGTCCCAAAGCTCCCTTAGGCTCTCCTCCTGCTTTTTAATTTTTTTCTCCAGTTGCTGTTCAGATTGGGCTTGTTTCTGTACCTTATCTTCTAACTCACTAATTCGGTCCTCTGGTTCTTCTAATCTACTGTTGAAACCTTCCATAGTGTTTTTGATTGTAGCTATATCACTTTTGATTTCTTCCTGATTTTTGCATAGGTTGTTGATTTTCTCATCCATCCAGTGTATGAACTGTATGACCATTATTCTGAATTCTTTTTCTGTCATGTTGAATGCTTCCATTTCACTTATTTCCTTCCTTGGTGATTCCTTATTTTCTTTTCTCTGGGGGTTGTTTAAATGTCTCCCCATTCTGACTATCACCAGAAGGTTCAAATGTCGAGTTGTGGGGGCCTGGGACATCAACAGTGGGAGTTAACAACCGCCAAGTGTCACTGAAGAGCTCCGACGCAAGACGTAGGCTGCTGTGGGCGGAAAACGCACGCTCGACCCAATCAGAGTCACAGGCACTTAGTGTGGCCTTGTGTGCACACCTAGAATCAGAGACCCCGCTGGCATGTGCCAAAAATCAGAGTTCCCTAGCACGTCAGAAGACCCCCTGTGTCTGCGCTAAGAATCAAGTATCAGAGTCTCTGTGCTTGGTGTGGCCTCCACGTTGAGAATCAGGGTCCCTATGTGCACATGTGGCTGTTAGTGTGAATGCACTGGGAATCAGGGATCCCAGGCGCACGCGATGAGAAACAGAGTCAAGTCACTGGAACTCAGTGCTGCCTTTCGCTCGGAGAATCAGGGTCCCCAGTCTGCTTGGGGGGAACTGGGTTGCACAGTCTCATTGTGTTGACAGGAGGTTCACTCCTTCCCTGCGGGAAACAGTCTTCCGTGGGCGCTTGCCCTGAATCAAAGTCAGGTGGCACTGCCGCCCTGTGTGGGCCTGGGGTCTGGTCACATGGGTGTGCACTGCAGGAAACAAACTCCCTTGTGTCCGTGCACCCAGGCTCAAATTCAGCGCAGCCCCCCTGTGTGGGCACAGGGTCTGATTACCGGAAACAAACTCCCCGTGTCTGTGCACCCAGGCTCACATTCAGGTAGAGCCGCCGCTGCTGTGTGTGGGCAGGGGGCCTGTTTGTGCAGAGAGGGTCTGGCAGTTCCTATGCTACTGCCGCGGGGGCTGGTGGTGACAGGGATTGGCTCTGTGACTCACAGAAATCTGCAGCCGGGGAGCCTGGGGTCTTGGTGTCCGTGGGTCTGCAGCTGTGGTCACAGTTCTTTTACTGAAGTGGCTTTAGGGTCCCGGTTTGCAACTGAGACCAGATTGGGTAGTGGCAAGGCTAGGATCCCAGTCTCAAGCAGTTCTGTTCTTCAAGATGGTGTGGTCTCTGTGCCGGTGGTGTCCTCCCCGGAGTGTTTGTGGTGGCAGCGGGGTTTTGCCAACTAAGACTGCTCGGTTTGCAGCCCCTTGGAAGACCTGCAGGATCTAACTGTCCCTAGCGTTCACTCACACACACCACACACATCCACACACTCCTCTATCGCTCCCTCACTCTCTCACACACTCTCCTTCCCTACCTTCTTGCTGGTCACCACCTTGGATTTTCTAGCAGGTGTATTTTTCACAGGGGTTTGGGAAAACAATCCTGGAATTATTTTATGTGCATCCTAGATCTAAGCAAATGAGTAACTATATTGTGGAAAACGAGATCCAAGTTGGACAAAGAAGTTGCTAATAAGAAGAGAAAGAAGCTAGAAAGTGCTGGATTGGAGTTACATGTATCATCAGATAAAGGCATGGTTTTTAGTGCACATATGGAAATGTTTTACATATTAATCTATATAAGTTATGTATATGTATGTATGTATTATTGTGGTATCTCAGTCCTGTGTTCCAGTTGCCCTTATTTTACTTCCCAATGCCCCTAACACACAGAAGTAGTGATCCTGGCTATTTGGATCTGGCAGGGAGAAGCCGTTAAAGTGCTTCCCTAAAGTGAAAAAGTGAGTAGAGTTCAGTAAAATATGTTGAGACACTGAAAGATACCATACATACTTTTATAATTGTTCTATTTTATTATTAGTTATTGTTGTTAATCTCTTACTGTGCGAATTTACAAATTAAACTTTATTATAGGTATGTATGTATGCATGTATAGAAAAAAAAACATAGTATGGACAGGGTTTGGGACCATCCATGGCTTGAGGTCTCCACTGGGGGTCTTAGAACATATCCCCCAAGGATAAGAGGGGAGGGGCACCTGACATGCTTTACCTCTATCTGCTGAGGGCCCAGGAGCAGCGAGGCCCAGGAGCCATGAGCACAACCAGCACCATATTGTTCCTACAAGTTGCTGTCAGTGAAAGGACCCGGGCTCTGGAGAGAAACAGCTATTCCAGGGCCAGGTCAGTGAAAGTACAAGATGAGCCTGGAACATCTTGTAATGTCAGACAGCAAGGAAATGCTCAAAAAATGATAAGATATGTCAAAAGGACATAGACACCAACTTGAAAGAGTTCTCAGTGGCCAAATCTGGGACAATCTGAACAACAAAATCAATAATGATAGTTATGGCCCATCAGTGGTAGAATAAAATAAGAATCCACGAGTTACACGGGTATAAAGAGGCAAATGAGTAAATGCATAAATGGGGGAGAAATGGGGAAAGCTCTTCCTCTCAGAAGAATTTCAAAGGGTTAAATGTAGAAGGAATGATGGGCATCGAATATTCACTATTCAGTAAACTCCCCAGTAATAACTGTTTCAAGCAGGAGTAGGAATCACTGAATGATAAAACGAGCAGGCAACAATATAATGAGAAATAAGACATTCACATAGTCTCAAGTCATCTCCCCATGGGTACTTACCGATTACAACGGGGAAATAGTAACTTCTTAGCAGAGACATTGGACATCTTGTGCCCCCAGTGAAACACGGGGAAGGATAGAACACCCCTCTGTGGAGTCCCTGAAAAAATGCTAACCCAAATCTAATCACAAGGAGACACCAGTCAAGCCCAAATCCCACAAAACAATGGACATTCTACAAAGTAACTGACTGCTACTCCCCCCAAAATAGAATAAAGCAAGACTGAGGAACTTGGCAGATTAAAGGAGACCACTGAATTGGCAAAATGTAAATGAGACCTGTGGATGAGATAATAGGAACATTTATAACAGCATGGATGG
>NW_005874410.1:0-16020 GCF_000147115.1 Myotis lucifugus | reverse complement strand
GGAAGCTGAGGTACTGAGTGGCCAAGAAAAGTGCCAAGTTCACATAGTGAACCCCAGGCATCGGTGCTTGCCCTCTCAGAGGGGCAGTGAAAGAACGGTGACTGGTCTCAGGGAGACAGTCTGCAGGGGGCCAGCCTCGGCATCAGGCACTACCCTGAACTGCTCGGAGGGAGTCTGGTTTCTGTAGACATTAAGCTACATTTCTTTTCTCTTTCTTTTTCCCCCCCAAATTGTGGTAAGATAGCATTTACCATTTTAATCATTTCTTAGATAAACAATTCAGTGGTATTAAGACAATTCACACTGGTTGTGCAATCACCTCCGCCATCCACCTCCAGAATCTTTTCCTCTTCCCAAACTAAAACTCTGTGCCCATGGAACAGTAACTCCCCATTCTCCCTCCTCCCCTCAGCCCTTGTAACCCCTATTCTACTTTCTGTCTCTACCAATCTGACTCCTGGGGTACCTCACACCAATGGCATCATACGGTGCTTCTGCTTTCATATCTGGCTTACTTCACTTAGCGTAATGTCCTCAAGGTCCATCCACGTTGGAGCAGGTGTCAGAATCTCATTCCTTCTAAGGCTGAATAACATTCCACCATATGCATAGACCACCTTTTGCTTATCCATTTATCCACCCATCGATGGACACTTGGGTTGCTCCCGTCTTTTAGCTATTGTGAAACATGCTGCTCTGAACATGGGTGTGCACATATCTGAGTCCTGCTCTCAATTCCTTTGGGTGTACACCCGGAAGTAGAATTACAGTAATTCCATTTAAAAAATTTTAGCAGCCAGCAGCAAGCTGCATATCTTTTTATGTTTTTTTTTCTCTCCCCACCCCCCACTTCCAATTACAGCCCAATAACCTCAGTGGCCAACCCCACTCCACATTCCTGGACTGCGTATTGCTAGCCCAGGAGTTGAAAAGCAATTTCCTCCATCTTTTCTTTAAACTTCAGCTGCAGAAATCACCTGATTGAAGATTACAGAAGAACCCTTTCCCACACAGGAAAGAAACTGCTCAGGAGCCCAGCCCACCATAATTACAGGCTTTTTTTACCAGGATTCTTGGCAAATGCTCAAATTGCACATCAACCTTACTTTTCTTATGAAGTGTTTGGAAACAAGTTAATGGGCTTGGAGGTAACAGCTCTTTCCCCTCGTTATAAACAACGCAAGCTAGAACCTTACGGATTTGGATTCAGGAGAACAATGGCTTTGTCTAGATATATATCAGCTCAGTCTGCATTCTCTCATTATTCCAGCCAGTGCCTTTTATGAAAAATGTCACCCAGCTGGATTTCCACTCATAGCCATGGTTCTGAACCTGACTGAGCATTAGAAATATCTGGGGTGCTTTAGAAACATATCGAGCCCAGGCCCCCCACACAGTCTAACTGAATCATAGTCTCTGGGGGAGGGTGTGCCCCCTGGTAGCATTTTAAAGTTCCCAGCTGATTCTGAAGTGCAGCCAGGGTCGAGAATCCTTACCTAAGGGGACAGGCAGGCCTGCAATCTTTCCTTGTCTATAAAGAACATTTCCAATGGGCTTTTAACCTGAGGAGAGGGAACCCTGAGCCAGGGGCCCAAACCCGTGTCTAAAAGGGAGAAGCAAGTCTTCCATGAACGGAGAACACAGGCCTTGTCTGAGGGGTGCAGCTGACGACAACCACCTCAGGTAGGGTGGGTCCAATGAGAGATGTGGGGGGTGCGGGGTTGGGGGTGCCGCTCCAGTTTGAGGCTTCTACCTTATGGGGTTTATGGGTTTCAAAAAACCTCGGAACTACATGCAAAATTTTCTGTCCCCTCTGTATTTTTTTAAGGTGGGTCATCCAGAGTTCACATCACATTCTCGGAAGCTCTGTCACACACCTCCCCCCGCACCCGGGAATGAATAACCCCCGCTTTTACCATAGTGTTCCACGCGGTGGTATATAACGCAGTTACTGAAAATAAAGAGTTAGATGCTTTCTCACTTACATTCACCTGGAAGGACTGAACACACTCATTGTTAATGACGGAGAAGCACGTTTCAGAGTGATGTCCACAGAATGGTCTGGAAGCCCCACAAGAGCAGAGATGGTCTGCTTTGTTCACAGCTGCATTCCAGTACTTGGAGACAGTGTCCAGCTCAGAAAAGGTGCTTCATGCACACTTCTTGAATTAATGATCACCTTCTTTTAAAGAACTGAATCCTCTACATGTGGATGATGTTTGTGTGAACAAGGAGAAGTGTGTGGAATGATTCACACCTGGACATTAAAGGTGCTGGCTTCAGAGAGAAGGGAGTGGAAGGGGGATGATGAAGACAGTAAGATTTCCTTTTAATAAGAGTTAACAGCCCTGGCCGGTTTTGCTCAGTGGATAGAGCGTTGGTCTGCGGACTAAAGGGTCCTGGGTTCGATTTCGGTCAAGAGCACATGCCTGGGTTGCGGGCTCAATCCCCAGTTGTGGGTGTGCAGGATGCAGCCAATCAGTGATTCTCTCTCATTATTGATGTTTCTATCTCTCTCCCTCTCCCTTCTTCTCTAAAATCAATAAAAATATATATTTTTTAAAAAGGCTAGGTGCTAGACACAGTGCTCAGCATCCCCTTCATTTAATTCATGCTACAATCCTTTGAAATGCTGTTGTACAGCGATCCCCATTTTACAGATGAGAAAAACCTAAGCACACAGATCTTATTCAAGGCCACAAACCCAAGGGTCAGGCGCCCCCTCCCCCACATGTAGCCCATGCATTTCACCCCTCTGCTCTTCTGATTCCTTGTCCTTACACACCTTGAGTTGTGTCATTCATTATAATACCCATGTGCTACATTCTTCATGAAATATAACAGTGTCAGGGCTTTCCATATGGGCTCTCAATGACCTCCGCCCCCACTCCCGCGACCAGTGCAACATTAAGTCCTTGATTCTCGGTAGGGATTTAGGCATCGATGTTCCATGCTTGGATGTGATTTTGGTTCAATATAGAGTGGACCCTTGAACAAAGCCGGAGTTAGAGGTGCTGACCCCATGCAGTCAAAATCTACGGGTAACTAGTCAGCCCTTCACATCTGTGGATTCCTAACTGTGTATCGAAAATACGGTTGCCCCCTGAATGACACAGGTTTGAACAGCGTAGGTTCACTTACACACAACTTTTTCAATAAATACTTACTGAATAAAGTATAAATACTAAATACTTATTGAAATCAACAAGTATTTATTGAATAAATAAGGTTTAACTGTAGTTCCCACTGCCTGCCCTCCAACATTTACAGATTCAATGGAAGGTCTTGTGTTTGACCTAAAATCTCAGGGACAGCAGGGTCCTTGGACAGCAGCCACACAGGCTGCATCAGATAGAATCGGTACACTACCTGCTTAGGGCAGGCATCCCCTAATTGGCTGCAGACTCTCCTGCTGACGGGCCCCGAGAAAGCTCAGAACCAACCTGCCTGGAGGGGTCTCGGAGCACGGAACATTTCCAGTCTTGGTGATGAGAAACAGTAAGCTCCTGCAGAGGAAGCCCTGCATGCAAGGGGGTTTCAGCCATGGCCTGCTTCCTTGGAGACCTGCAGCCAAGGACTCTAGACTAGATCTAAACCAATGAGAGCTGCCAATTACCCCAGAGCAGGACTCGTCAAAGTACAATGTCAGATCCCCAATGCCAGCACCACCTTGTGCTTGAGGAAATGCAGATCCTTTGATCTAACAAGAGTTAACAAGACCAGAGCTTGATTCCTAATTCTACCAGCGTGAGATACTGGGTGGGTGTTAAGCCTCAGTCCTCAGCCCTATAAATTGATGAGGATGATACTGACTTGACAAGGTAGGATCTAATGAATATTAACAGTAATATCAGTGAAGCCCCTGCCGTGAGTAGAACACAGGATGTAATAACAATTACTACTATGAACTCTAACCATGTTGTGGTGGGCAGCTTCTAAAAGGACTCCCAATAGGTTCTACCTTCCAGTAGTCATGCCCTCGTGCAATACCCTCCCCTTGAGTGTGAGCTGGACCAAGTGAGGTGCTGCTAATGAATAAAAGGGATAGGGTGTCATTTCTGAGATTAGGTTACAAAAAGGCTCTGGCTTCCATCCTGCTCACCCTCTCTTGCTCCCTCACTTGCCCACCCTGATGGAAGGCATCTGCCATGCTGTGAGTTGCCCTATGGTAAAGCCCATGTGGTGAGGGACTGAGGCAGGTCAACTGGTCAACACCCAGGAAGGATCAGACCCTCAGTCTAACAGCTGCAAGAAAATGAATTCTGCCAACAACTATGTCCGTGAGCTTGAAAACAGATCCTCCCCCAGTTGAACCTTCAGATGACAGTGCAGCCCGAGCCAATACCTTGACTGCAGCCTATCCGAGAAGTTTGGCTAGAAGCACCCAGCAAAGGTATTCCCGGATTCCTGACTCATAGAAACTATGAAACAATATATGTTCATTGTTTTAAGCCACTACATTTTAGAGTGATTTGTTATGCAGCAGTGGATAACTAGTATGCCCTGTAAACAATAGATTAAATCCAACCAGAGTGGCCTCTACTTAAACATGAAGTCCTCTGGGAAGCCTTTCAAAATCCTCCTCTCTGAGGATTCTGAGGCCCCTATTTTCTCATGTTTCCCTATTAGACAGTAAGCTACTTGAGTAGTATCATCAAAACTTACATAGTGAGCACTTACTATTATTCCAAAGTTGTAAGTCACTTAATCTTTACCACAAACCTAGAAGCAAATACTATTATTACCCACATCTGATAGCTGAAGAAACTGAGGCTCAGAGGGGTTAAGTAACTTGCTCAAGGCTTTAGTAATTATGAGGAAGTATCAGGAAATACGTTTCCAAAATTTGTATTTGTAACAATTATGCTATGTGGCCCTAAGTGTCTTGCTTAAGTTCACAAAGGGTAGTAGATTCAAAACTAGGTAGCTGAACACCAGACATGAAGGTTTTAAATATATTACCCTTTCTAGGTGCCTTCTACCTCTAGGATAATAACTTGAACACACCTCACCTGGGGGAGTCATCATGGTCTACCTACCTGTAAACACTAGGCTGGCGTTTTCCAGTTCTTCTTGGGGAACTTTGAAGCTGAAGGATTCATTATAGAAAGGATCAATTGTGCCTCGTAAGAAGGATGTCTTTTTTGTTTTCACAAGCTTGAGTCCATGTACCAGCTGGATTTTCACAAAGGGGTCTGAGAAGTGGATACAACATCACTGAATGTTAGAGATCATGAAATCCAATCCACCCATCCATTCATCCACTCAACTTCCCATCCATTCATTCTGTTACTCATTCATTCCTCCTTCCTTCTTTCCATCCATCTTCCCATCTATCTGACAACCCAACCATCTACCTACCCCTCCTTTCATTCATCCATTTTTCTATCTATTTTTCTTTCTATCTATCTATCTATCTATCTATCTATCTATCATCTATCTATTTTTCATTCCTCCTTTCCCCTTCCTCTCTTCCTCGAGCCATCCAATATTTATTGAGCTCCTCCTATGTGTCGGGTATTTTACAGATGAAGAGACTGAGGACTCAAGCTGAGAAATGATTTGCTTAAGATCTGGCTAGTGGAGAAAGAGCCAGACCCAGAGCCTGTCCTGGCTTCTGTCCTAGAAACCCATTATCATGTCAGTGAGCCCACACACAGAATAGAGAAGGCAGAATTATAACTATCTTTCTTAAATCACTTTACAGTGTACAAAGAGATTCATGTACATTATACAACTGAATATTGTTTAAACAACCCAATGAGAAGAATACTGTTATTATGTCAGTTTTTCAGGTAGAGAAATTGAGGCTTTTAGAGGTCAAATAACTTCCCCAAGGCTATGTTATTAGCAAGCAGTAGAAATGGGATTTGGTTCCAGGCAGTTTGACTCTGAAACCCTTAATCATTTTATCATACTGACTCTCCAGCCTTAATAACCATTCCTTCCATTGGCCCCTTCGAAACCTGCTTTTGTAATGTGATTTTTGAGAATGCAAACTGTCTTCTAAATTCAGCTGTCACCTTATAGCAAAAGTAATTTATTTTAGCTATTGCATTTAGAGAAGACAGTATTTCCACCTCTGAGCTGAAGAGATCCCAGCGACCATGGCTGCGTTCATGATAATATCCTTGCTGTCACTGGAGAAGCTACATACAGATGGAATGTAATCTGTTCCATTTCATTAAAAGTCATGTTTGAATTGGTTTGCTATAAAATAGACACTTTAAATATGACAGTCTTTTCAGAGCTTTTATTTATAAAGATTTATGGTACATTTGAAATGAGCTGGGGGGAAAAACCTTAGGGTGTGTACACCACTCTCCCTGAGTAGGATGCAACGCCACCTGGAGGATGGTGTCTCTATTGCAGGCATAGCAAGGGGAAAGGCAAGTCACTTCCTCTGGGGCAGCATGTGTACAAAGAGAATCTAAATTTCAGTAGTTATCACACCTGGTCTCAGTCAAATCCCCAATTCAAATGGGATTATGAGATGGCATCATTTACCTGCTTCATTTAAAGAGAGATGTGATTATTTATTTTTCCTCTTGAACTAACATCCTAGTTCTGGATACTGTCTATCCCCACAAGATCTTATCATATTAATAGTATCCAGGATGGTCTGGCTCTTTCTCCACCAGCCAGGTCTTAGGCAAATCATTTCTCATCTTGAGTCCTCAGTTTCTTCACCTGTAAAATGCCCGACACATGGGAGGAGCTCAATAAATACTAGATGGCTAGAGGAAGAGAGGAAGGGAAAAGGAGGAATGAAAAACAGATAGATAGTTGGGAAAATGGATGAATGAAAGGAAGGGTGGGTGGGAAGATGGATGGATTGATGGAAAAATAGATGAAAGGATGGGTAGGTGGTTGGGCTGTCAGATTGTCAGAAAAAGAAAATCAGGTCCTTTGTGTCAAACACACACAGTGCCCTGTTGAAGAAAAGGGGGAAGGAGGGAGTCACACTGTACCTGAACCTTGGCTCACATCTGTCTGAAGAAGTTGCTTGGCTCGAATGACATCAACGTTTAGTCTCCCAGCACTTGGGAGATAATTCAGTGACAGAAGTAGCTCCCCCAGCTCCACTTCATTCTGCAGAGAAAGGAAATAGTCGGGAAGTTGCTTTTTTCTTTTATTTTGCACCTATTGCACAGGAAATTGATCCAGAAGCTCACAATTGGGCTTCTGTGGGTGGATCAGTTGACAGTGGGTACTGTTTTCTTTGACTTCTTTTAGCCTCTGATCCCAATTATTTTTTTCTATCTCAGAAAGTTTTTTTCTGTTCTTAGAACACTTCACAGCAACAACAACATTACCAAAAGCATCAACAGTGATAATAAATAAATGCTACCGGTCAATCAAGTATTGTGCTAAACACTTTACATAGAATAACTGGTTTAATCTACATAATAAGTTTACATAATTTAATCTACATAATATCTCATAATGTGAGATATGAGTATTACTCCCATATAACAGATGAGGAAACTGATGCTCAGAGGGATTAAATACTTAGCTGGAAAGTGATATTGCTGGCATTTGGATGCAGGAAGACTAATTCCAGATAGTATGACCACTATGGTTAATAATTTGGATTTCTAAAAAAAGTAGTGAAGAGTCCTCTTACAAATATCGTTAACCTCACTTATTGTGTGTTTGTTTGTTAAGTGGGAAAGACAATGTTGGCTTTCCCGTCAGGTAGGACAGGTGTGTGCTCCGGGCCCTCTAAAAGCAGGGTATATCCCTCCACCTCCACTTCAAATAAAAAAGAGAAATATTATTTTTTCACAAGAATGGGATATTTGGTATTTCAGAAATAATACTGATGTAATCATTGTGGGAAACTTAGACCACTGCAATGACTTGTAGTTGACAATCATCCTAATCGACATAGCTGAGAAGCTCCGTAATTTTCAGGGCTTGGAGTATCAAGGTCATCTCTTAATCCAGCCCTGGAGAAAGTGAGGGTCCTCACTTCCTGTGCCCCAGAATGTGTGACACCTATGAGCAACAGCATCCATGTGGCATCAAAAACTGCAGCTCCAAACAGCCTGAGGACAAAACTGTCCCCGGAGGTTTCCTGAGGCTAGTGTCTTCTTAGTCTCTCTTCCCTAGAAGATGCTACATTTAAAAGCTGAACAGCAGCCAGCTGGTAAGAAACTTAGGATGTGGGAACAGAAAGCAGGACCACCTACTCCAGTAGCTCCCCAACCTGACCCCTGCCCTGAAGGATCATGGAATTTATGGCAATCTTTGTGCTATGAAGTATTGGCGTATTAGACTTACATCAACCTGGGGCAATTTTACCCCCGCCCCTCCACCTCCAGGGACATGTGGCCATGTCTGGAGATACTTTTGGTTGTCACAACTGGGGAGAGGGTTGCTATTGACATCTAGTGGGTGGAAGCGCAGGACACTCCCCCCTCCCCCCAACCCCACACAGAATGATCTCGCCCAAAACGTCAATAGTGCTGAGGCTGAAAATGTTAACTGAACCTGTGAACCTTGGGCTGATTCAGACTCTTCTCTTTACATGGTTCTAGCCTGAACAAGTGTTAGCAGCAACCAAAGGAAGAGGCCGCAGCACCAGCTGCAAGCCAAAGATCAAGCTTCAATTTCCATCCTTTATCCTCCTCCTCAGGGCTTCCTCTGCCGTGAGCAGAAACCCAAGCACCAGACACAAAACTCACCCCAGGAAGTAGGCTCAGCTGCCCCCGAGGAGAATGGATTGCTTATTCGGGGAGGATCTACAACCCTTGAAGTCTCCCTTCTCCTATCCAAATGTAGTCAGATAAGGTTGTCAGACCTGGAGTAATGTGGTCCAATACTCTAGGTTTCTAAAGGAAAACAGAACCAGCCCATTTTCCCACTTCCCTGCTTAACACCTGCCATCACTCTTAGAATGAAATCCAAAATCCTTAGCCTGGTCTGCAACAGGCTTTGTCAATCTTGGTCCAAAACGTGTTAGGGGGGTCGTCCTGGTCTCTACCCACTATATGCCAAAAGCCTACTACCCCCCAACTGTAACAACCCAAAATGTCTCTACACATTACCAATCGCCCACTTGAGAACCACGGGTCTACCAGGATCTAAATAATGTGGTCCTGCCTACATCTCAGACCTCACCTATTCCTTGGAAACACAAGACATCACTCTGTGTGTGCACCTGCTGTGCCCTCAGCTTGGGAATCTCAATGGAAATGCCACCACCTCATCGAGGTTTCCACCAGCACCCAGTGAAAAACAGTTCCCCGCCTCCATCGCTTTCCACCACATCACCTTGCTTACTTCTCCCGTGGTACTCTGTCCTTCAGTGTCCATCTCGCCACCACTATACTCATAGCACCTGAACGACTTCAACAGATGACCGTGAAAACAGGCTGCGCAGCCCCGACCGGCGGCTCTGCTGCCACATGACAACGGTTCCAAGGGAGTCATCGGCGTGATGTCTGTCCCCTGCCCTATCCAACCTCAAGAGAACGGGAGCTGAGGTGGGAGAAGGAACTGGGTGCCACTTCTACTTTTTCCTTCTCAAGGCAATGTCACAAATAAACAGGCGTTGTTTCCTTTTTTAAGATCCTGATGAGCTTAATTTGGTTGAACCACGTGGGGTAGCTTGGGAGAACCGAAATAGACTGTAAATTACTAAAATGAATCCAGAAGGCCCCCTGCAAGCTCCCAGCAGCCGGCTCGTACAGACGCTCCCTCTCTTCCCAGACAAAAATTCTCTCTCCCTGCAGCCTTTGAACGCAGCTAAGTTCTAATCAATAAAAAGGAAATCAAAGAAAACCATCAGGGACAAAAGGCACTTTCTGGGGAAAACAACAGCCCGGCTCTCCTGCCGTGCTTCCTTTGAAGTACTTCTAAAGGGCCACCTTGCTCTCTCACCCAGCAGAGGGTTTCAGATATGTGCACACACTTTTACCACCGCCCGAACGCGCTGCTGTGAGCTCCCCTGCCTTTGTTCCCATGGGTTGGGAGAAACACTTTGTCTCTACTACACAAATAACATTAAAATAGGAATGCGTTTTCTTTATTTATTTACTGAAAATCCATTTTTTAAAAAAATATATTTTTGATTTCAGAGAGGAAGAAAGAGGGAGAGAGAGAGTGAAACATCAATGATGAGAGAGAGTCTTGATCAGCTGCCTCCTTCACACCCCACACTGGAGATAGAGCCTGCAACCCAGGTATGTGCCCTGACCAGGAATCGAACCGTCACCTCCTGGTTCATAGGTCAATGCTCAACCACTGACCCACACTGGCCGGGCAGGAATGCATTTTTATTATTTTATTTTTATTTATTTATTATTATTATTTTTAATCCTCACCTGAGGATATTTTCCCATTGATTTTTAGAGAGAGTGGAAGAGAGAGGGAAAGACAGAGAAACACTGATGTGAGAGAAACACATCGATTGGTTGCCTCCTTCCCGAGCCCCGATCAGGGCCTGGGCTGGGGAGGAGCCTGCAACCAAGGTACATGCCCTTGACAGGAATCGAACCTGGGACCCTTCGGTCCTCAGGCCAATGCTCTATCCACTGAGCCAAACCGGCTAGAACAGGAATGTGTTTTTTAAAAGCAAAATCCAGCCATAATCTCAGCACTTTACACATTTCATCAAATGCTTTCTTTTCCCCAGCCCGCTCCCCTTCAGGTTCTTTTCCAGTCCTTGTCATACAACCAAACTGTATTTGCAGAGCTGCACTGACAACACAGGCGAGTTCTGAGATCTCCCCCTGCCCCCCTTAAATTAAATAGACACTCATTTTCCATTACTACTTAGACATGGAAAGTATAGTTTTTAATATCTACACAGAATATCCCATTAGGCTGAAACACTGTAATTTACTTTAAGCTTTTTCCTATTGTTAGGAAGTTAGGTTATTTCTAATGACCTAAAATCGGCACTTTGACATCTTTTATTTTTTTAGATTACATCATTCTAATAAAGCCCAGGGTGAGATCACTGGGTCAAAGAATATATCAAGATATATAAAAAATACTCAGATCTTTTCTCCCACTCAATGTGGATTGACAAAGCACTGGCCAAAAGGGCTAAACTAACCTTATGGCCAGAGAGAGAAGACAGAGCCAGCACTGGGTGGTAACATTCTGACAAATGGCCTTGATCAGGGTGGTTGTTAAATATTTTTTGTTTGCATTTCTTTGAATATCTAGGCATATATTGAAATACTAATTGCATTTCCTGTTTTGCACGGAAACGACGACTTTCTGATTTCTGGTGTGAGTTCAACGCCCCTCTCACATGTACATGGTGTGGCTACAAGGTCTGTTTCACCCGGGATTGTTGTCTGTTACGGTCAGGCTTTCTAATGACTCCCGCCCCCTGGGTATTTTATTGTGGACTTCGCTTGTATGCCCCTGACTGCTTAAAAGGCTCAGCATCTTTTCAGGCTTATCAGCTTTTCATGCTTTCTCTTCTTTGAAAACCCTGTTTGTTTCATATCACCCATTTTTTTCTATTGGGTATTTGTCGTTCTCTTATTAATTTATAAATAGGCTTTTAAATATTATGGATACTACTAAATTATTCACCAGTTTTGTGTTGTTATGGGTTGAAATGTGTCTGGCCAAAGTCTCTGTGTTTAAGTCCCAACCTCCAATATCTCAGAATGTGACCTTATTTGAAAATAAGGTCTTTGCAGATGTAATCAATTTAGATGAGGTCCTACTGGAGTAGGGTGAGCCTCTAATCCAGTGGTTCTCAACCTTGGCTGCACATTAGAATCACCTGGGAATCTTTTTAAAATCCTGATTTCTGGGCCTCATCCTCCGGAAATTCTGTTTCTTTGTTATGGGGTGAGGCCACAACATTAGTAACAAAGAAACAGAATTTCCGGAGGATGAGGCCCAGAAATCAGGATTTTAAAAAGATCCCCAGGTGATTCTAATGTGCAGCCAAGGTTGAGAACCACTGCAGTCTAATCCAGTATGACTGGTGTCCTTATAAAAGGGAGAAACTTGGACACGGACACACCCAGGGAGAAGACCACGTGAAGACTGAAGTTATGCTGCCACAAGCCAAGGAACTACCAGAAGCAAAGAGAGAGGCTGGAACAGATCCTTCCAAGGACCTTCAGGGGGAGCATGGCCCTGCCCACACCTGGCTCTCCAACTGCCAGTCTCCAGAACTGTGAGACAGTGCATGTCTGTTTAAGCCACTCCGTTTGTGGTACTTTGTTACCAGCAAACTAATATGTGTGTGTTCAAACGCGGTCTCCCCGTTTGTGGGTTTGAGCAGAGTGCATGCTTTTATTGCAGAGTGCATCCATCCTTTCCCTCCATGGGCCACACTTTCTGGCCTTTCTAGAAATGCTTTGCTGCACTAAAGTCATAAGGATATTCTCTTTTTTTACCCTTCTAGGACTTAAAGTGTGGCCTTTCAAATGCAAGTCCCTGGACTGCCTGGACTTAATTTTGGCAGATGGTGTGAAATAAGGCTCTGTTTTCATCTTTGAGATAGTGACCTTCTTTTCTCCGGATTCTGCCCCACGCGGCTGTGATCTTACTGAAGGTGGCGATCTTACATTGCTTCCCCAGGGACAGAACACCCCCCTGGGGAATGTTGGCCAAGAGAAACATTTGTCTACGTCCTTCATAGAAGCTACACCTTCCAGGGAAGATTCAAGAGAAGCTTGATCTTTTGATGTCTGAGAGTTTATGTCTAGGGCTCAATGGCCATCCAAATTAGATCAACCTACTTCAGAACCACTCAAGCTTCTCGAAAGAGATATTGATTCCGTCCTAAATTGGGCTCCCAGTGTGGCCGAGACAGCTGTTTAACAGAGATTGCTCCAGAACATGCAATGCTTTAGCCCAAACTAGATGACAGGCATGAAGCCTTGCCTCTAGCTACCTATAATGAAGGACTGAAAGTGGACAGATTATACTAGGGTGAGTCCCCCTGGAGTAGTAGCAGTAGCAGAGAGGACGGACCAGGGCACTTACAGAGAAGCAGTTGGGAGCCCTGGCTGGGTAACTCAGTTGGTTAGAGCATCATCCTGATATGCCAGGGCTGCAGGTTTGATCCCTGGTCAGGGCACATATGGAAATCAACCGATGAGTGCATGGATAAGAGGAACAACAAATCTCACCTCGCTCACCCGTTCTATTTTCTCGTTCTCTCTCATCAATTAAAAAAAAAAAAGAAGCAGCAGCTGGGAGAAGCTCTGCCAGCTAAGGGAGGACTTTTGAGCCTGGACAGTCCAGCCCCCAGACCCTTCATACCTCTGCTTGTTCCATTTCTGCATAGAGAGATCCCATCTGTTTCTCTGTGTCTCACCAACCCCTACTCATTTAATTCAGATCCAGCCCAACTACCCAGTCCAACAGATATTTCCTGAGTACCTCCCACAGGTCACGCACACCTAGCACACAATAGATGCACAACTAGGATCCATTGACTGGGTGATTGTACCAGGCACACAGGGCAAAGCAGCAGATAAAACAGACAAGGGTCCTGCAATGCGGTGCCTGAGAGTGAACATTATTTAATTATTATGCATAACTAATTGTGGGGTGATTTACTAGTAATCAGCACTGTGGTGGGTGCTATGGGAACTGACCTTCCTAAGGTAGCCCCTGTAGAAGCAGGAGCAGGAGTGACAGGGCTTCAAAGAGCACACAAGGAACAATGAAAAGCCCAATATGGACAAGTGATGGGGCGAGGGCAGGTGGGCTGGGGAAAGACAGGTGTGCTCAGGCCTTCTTGCCAGGTAAGGAGTTTGGACTTATCCTAAGGAATAAGGAGGCACCGAAGACTTTAGGCAGAGTCACCTAATTAGATGTGCATTTTAAAAAGATCCCTCTGGCTGCACCTTCTTCCTACTTCCTTCTTCAGCCATCTTTCATTCATGTTGCAATTATTCACTTCTCAGCAGCTTTCATAACAAACTCTTTTAGAGGCTACTTTACTTTTCATGTACTATTTTCATGTACAGATTTCTATGGGGAAGGATGGCATCTTCTATGTTCTCACCCATCTCTCCTTTGTGCCCTCGTAATTGAAAGTAACATGGTTGGTGCAGGTTGAATTTTGTCTCTCAAAAAATATGTTGAAGTATTAACCCCTGGCATCTCTAAATGTGACCTCATTTGGAAATAAGGATTTTGCAGATGTAATCAAGTTAAGATGAGGTCATATTGGAGTATGTTTGGCCCTAAGTCCAATATGACTGGTGTCCTAATAAGAGGAGACACAGAGAGGGAGAGGGAACAGCATATACCAACAGAGGCAGAGATTAAGGTGATACATCTATAGGTCAAGGAATGCCGAGAATGGCCACACCACCAGAAGTTAGGAGAAAGACATGGAACAGAATCTCCCTCAGAGCCTCCAGAAAGAACCAGCCCTGCTGACACCTTGATTTTGAACTTCCAGCCTCTAGAACTATGAGAGAATAAATTCCTGTTGTTTTAAGCCACCTGGTCTGTGGTGATTTGTTCTGGCAGCCCCAGGAAATACAGTGGGAATTAAGCAAAAGAACTGAGTCGCAGACCATGTAGAGGACCTGGAAAATAGTATTTTAAACAAGTACCCCATAAGATATGCACCCCAGAAATACTGATAACATGGGTGCTTCAAGGTATGGGATCAGATAAGATCACGTAGGGATCTTTAATCTAATCCACTAGAAATATCCACATGAATGCGCCATGCTCATGCTTAACACCCATATCCCAAACTAAACTACTCATCACCTCCCCACCCAATCTCACCTGTTCCTCCCACTTCACTGTCCAGCATCCCCACCTGACAAACTCATCAATGTGGCAAATTGAGCAAGATCCCGGAGGCCTCACTCACCCTCTTCCCTCCTGTCACTTCCAACTCCTAAACATCCTCAACCCCTCACCCACCACAGTCAGAGGTCATCTGCCTCTGTTCTCGCACACCTCTAAACCAATGGTTCTCAACCAGGTGACTATACCCCCAGGGGAAATCTGGCAAAGTCTGCAGACATTTTTTGTTGTCACCACTGGGAGAGGGGTGCTTGGCATCTAGTGGATATAGGCCAGAGTGCTGTTGAACATCCTACAGTGCTCAGCACAGCCCCTCACAGAGGGGACTGATCTGGCCCAAGGTGTCACCAGTGCAGAGGGTGAGATCTAACTTATCTTGAACTCATCTCATCTAAATCTAACTCATGTATTGCCCCAGAAGGAGCAACCTAAAATGCAAACCTCACCAGGTTTCTCCCCTTTTTATCTTTTTTTAAAAAAATATATTTTTATTGATTTTAGAGATGAAGGGAGAAGGATAGAGAGATAGAAACATCAATGGTGAGAATCATTGATTGGCTGCCTCCTGCATGCCCCCTACTGAGGATCGAGCCCGCAACCCAGGCATGTGCCCTTGGCCGGAATCGAACCTGGGACCCTTCAGTCTGCAGGCCGATGCTCTATCCACTGAGCCAAACCAGCTAGGGCATCCCTTTTTATCTTTCAATGGTTCCTACTTCCCCCCCACAAATAAACACTATCTATGAGGTTCTTCAACCTCCAGTTCCAGTTCCCCTCAATCTCATGCCGTGACATTCCTTGTATGGCTAAATTATGTGCCAGCCAAATGGAATATACCAGACCACTCAACTTCCCTCCCGCTCCTGCCCCACACTCACAAGTAGGGACAGGTGCCCCTCCCCTGTGCTCCCATAGGCCTCAGCCTTACCTCTTAAAGTGAATGCTACCAACAGGTCATTCATTCCACAAACATAAGCTCTATTCTGAGCCAGGTGCTGGCACAGCACTGGGTAAAGAGCAGTAAATAAGACCCTCAGGAACCCCATCCCAAGGAGGTGTCAGGATAGGGCATGACTTAGGACTTTGGGTTCTAACTGTCACCTTCTTTCTAAACTGTGAGCCCACGCTAGAGCTGACACATGAGAAACCTCCTAACATATTCACTAACTAAAATGATAACCATAGCAGAAATATTGACTGAGTACTCTGTACCACACATGAGATGAGCATATTGGCATGCATTATCCCATTCAT
>NW_005874409.1:0-16027 GCF_000147115.1 Myotis lucifugus | reverse complement strand
TGTAGTTTAACAGTCTGTTTGAGGCAACTCTGCCTCTGTATCTATTATTGTTCAAGAGTTTATAATGGTCTCTATTATCCATGAATGAGTGAGATCATGTGGCCTTTTTCCTTCATTGACTGGCTTATTTCACTTAGCATAATGCTCTCCAGTTCCATCCATGCTGTTGCAAATGGTAAGAGTTCCTTCTTTTTTACAGCAGCATAGTATTCCATCGTGTAGATGTACCACAGTTTTCTAATCCATTCATCTACTGATGGACACTTAGGCTGTTTCCAGATCTTAGCTATGGTGAATTGTGCTGCTATGAACATAGGGGTGCATATATCCTTTCTGATTGGTGTTTCTGGTTTCTTGGAGAACATATTTGCCAACAGTATATCTGATAAGGGCCTAATCTCCAACATTTATAGGGAACTCTTACAACTTAACAAAAGGAAGATAAACAATCCAATCAAAAAATGGGCAAAGGACCTAAATAGACACCTTTCAAAAGAGGACATTCAGAAAGCCAAGAGACATATGAAAACATGCTCAAAGTCGCTAATCATCCGAGAGATGCAAATCAAAACAACAATGAGATACCATCTCACACCTGTCAGAATGGCCATCATCAACAAATCAACAAACGACAAGTGCTGGAGAGGATGTGGAGAAAAAGGAACACTCGTGCACTGCTGGTGGGAATGCAGACTGGTGCAGCCACTATGGAAGACAGTATGGAGTTTCCTCAAAAAACTGGAAATGGAACTCCCATTTGACCCTGTGATCCCACTTCTAAGAACTGTATTTTAAAGGACAGGATAGTAAATAAATGTTATAAAATGGCACAAGAAGTGACAAAAAGAATGAGGGAACCATTCAACACAGGTTTGATAGAAACTGATTGAGGAATTAAGTGGAATTGGTGTCCACTTAATATTCTCCATACAATTGATTCTGTTTATATAGGAAGTGCCAAAAGCCAGGCTATTAAGTAGCAACTTAATTTGAAAACGACAAAAGCAGTCCATGTTGAGAACACTCAGAAAGATGTCTTATGTGTGCACATGTGGAGGCATTCACACACACACACAACAAAAAATGTTTAAAACACTAATATATTTTATAAAACAATGAAATGAAAGGATGAGAAAGCCTTAAAGATTTGCATTTTGTTGTTGTTGTTAATCCTCACCTGGGGGTATTATTTCCATTGCTTTTCTGAGAGTGTGAAAAGGAGGGAAGGAGTGATGGAGGCAGAGGGAAGGACACACACACCCCAACTGGGAGCAGGGAGCGAACCCAAAACCCTAGTACAGCCCTTGTTCGAGAATCAAACCTATGATCCTTTGGTGTGTAGATCAATGCTTTAACCACGAAACACACCTGCCACGGCAGAGACTTGCATCTTTAGTACTCTTACCATATTTTTGAGATGACTGACAGTTCCTAAGGTCATCACACAGGCTAACTGAGTGTCTTTTCTTTCCACAGTGATGGACACAGCAGACTCCACCTCAGATGAGCCCCTTCCGAGAGGCAAAAGGAGGCAAGATCTCCAAGAGATGCTGAGAGAAGTAGGACTGGCAGTTGAGTACTGGTTGCCAAAGCTGGAGGAACAGCTGGGTGTGATCTATGCAGAAGCCTTACAACACATTGAAGAAGAAGAACTCCAGAAGCTGAAATCCCAGGCACAATATCCCTGGGAGAAAAGGGCTCTGGAGAAGCTACTTAACTCAAATAGCCTTTCAAAGTTACAGGAGTCTCAGATGAAAATAACAGAGGAGGAACAGAAAACGTCAGAACAGGCACTAAAGGAGATAAGAGACTTGCATTCAGAAGAGAGGAAAAGACAAGAAGAGGCAGGGAGGAAAAAAGAGGCAGAGCTGAGGCAAGCAATGCAGATTCCCAAAGAATACTGGCCACACCCTGAGAAATCCTTAAGAAAAGTGATGGAACACAGGCAAGGACAACTCAACATCATGGAGGGCACACTGTCTCACAGGCAAAACCTCCCAGATAGAGATCTGGTGAGATGGGCATCTGGAGGGCTGGCCCTGCAGGGAATTTACAAAAAGAGCTCCCATGAGAGTTTTCTAGAGACTATAGAAGAGCTAATCAGTGTCCCCAAGGCGTTCTTACTATTAGGCCCTCAGCACAGCATTCAGATGGTAACCAGGGAATTTACATCCTCTCAAGAAGAATCCAAGTTCACCCAGATGACAGAGAAGCTGGGCTTCAGTGTAATTGCCTCAGCCAAGGGCGGAGTTTGGGGATTTAGCGTGGAAGCTGGTATGGACCACAGCAATCATTCAGAATCCAAGAAAATCCGACAATCACGTTCTGAGACCTCCTATTTCTGCTCTACCAAGTTCAGCTATGTCCCACTTGCCTCCTGCCACTTTCCCAGGGATCAGCTCCAGTTCTCCAAGGCTGCTCTCCAGGAACTGAAATGCATTGAAGACCTTCTGAGTCAGCCTGCAGATCCAGACAGATTCCCCTTGCTAAGGCGCAGGACTGAAGATTTCTTCCACAGGTTTGGCTCTCATGCTAACCAGGGCCCTCTGCACCTGGGAGGAATCTACTGGTGGAAAGCCACTTCAGAGGGTTTCCAAAGTGAGAAGCTAAAAGAAGTAAAAAAGCTGTCAGCAAATGCCCTGAATGGTTACATAAGGGGCAGCGTCAGTGTCCTTGGAGTGAAAGTTGCTGCAGGTGTGGATGGGTCACACTCTAGTTCAGAAACTAACACCAAAAGCACAACCTCTCAAAATCTCCAAACTGATGTCCAATTATCTGTGGCCCAGACAGGCGGCCCACCAGAAGCAAATGGCTTTCTCCAATGGAAAGCTGGCCTAGTTGCCAGTAATCAAACCTGGAGTGTCATCGACCGGGGCCTTCAGCTGGTGCCCGTTTGGGACATCATCCTCTCCAACCACAGAAATGATTTTAAGGATCCATGTCAGGTGGCTAGCTTACTGAAAGATAACTACACTGCTCTGACTGGCCTCACTGCCCAGATCCAAGATGGAGAAGAGTTACTGAGAATTGAGAAGGAGGCTAGGGTTTTCCTAGAGGATGTGAAATCCTGGGAGGTATCTGACCCTGAAGAGCAGCTTAAAAAACTGATAAATTTCAAGCAAATGTTGAGTCAAAAAATAAAAAGTTATGACACTTGGGTTAACATATGCCTTACAGATGAGGGTCTGCAGAATTTTCTGATAAACACTGTTAACTTTTGCAAACAGTATTCCATCTATGCAACTAAGTTTATTAAATATCAGTTGCGCAGCCTATTGGATCCTCACATCTACAGAGTGAATCACTTCCCTCAGGCTCATTCCATCATGCAGTGGGTGTTCCAATCAAAGTCAGAAGAAGAGCACATCAACATCTCCCAATTTTCTGAATTAATTCAAATCTTGAAGAAAACCCACAATGACCTCAGGGAAGTGATGGCCAAATCTGAGTCTGCAGAAACAGTGGAAAAAGCTCAAAGAAAGGCCACTTATGAGGTCACTTTGTCTCTCGGCTGCTTCTTGAATTACCTCCGAAAAACAGAGCAGCCAGACACACAGTTCTTGCTACTTTCCATTGCAGCTGGTGCAGGGTATCATGTGGTAAACAGTACGTTTCAGTATCTCTTGGGGTGTGAGGATTTAGACTTCCTACTGAATGAAATGCAAACTGCCCAAGATAAATACCAGGAGCTCAAAAATATTTGCACCTACAGAGCTCAGGCATTCCTGGTGCTCACAGGACTTTCAGCTACTGTTGGAGTCGCAGCTGTATCTCCAGAGGAAAAAACACAACGCTTGGCATTACTAAGGCATCTCCTGGGCCAATGTTTGTCAAAAGAAGTTGTCCATGTCCTCTCCAAACCTGGAGCAGATCAGGATTGGGAAAACCTAGAGAAAGACTTGAGGTTGCTCATTGATGGTAATTATGAAGCCACCATCTCTTCATTGCAAATGGATGAAATAAGAAAAAACTTACAAAGTATTTTCTATGAAAGGAAAGAACCTCATGAACCACATGATAATAGAAATAGCAAATGGGAAGTCATAGAACATACAGCCTTCCTAAAATTACTTCAGTGTCTAGGCCTAGAACATTACTACCCACAAAGGATGAGCAGAGCTAACTTCCATCTGATCAACAAGATTTCTGTATACAACACGCAGCCAAGCTCTGAAAGGGAGCTTCCCTTATATTTCCTTCAGAAGTTACAAGTGATGGATTATGGGCTGAGATACCTGGTCTTCAGAAATGATGAAAACACACAGAATCAATTCTATCCAAGTGCCTCAAATCAGGAAAATGAGGCTTTTGACCCATATGAAGACTTGTTTGAAGACAGTGATACTAATCCTTCAGATACTAATCCTTCAGATACTAATCCTAGGCCCCATATTCACCCTATGGATATTCAGATGGCAATTCTTCACTGTGCAGATGATTTTGCCAGACAATATATTTTCTCCAAACTTTCCATTTGCCAGTTTGCACTCCCTCTTCTCATACCTAATCCCTGCAGTTCTCAAATTGAATTCCCTCTCTGGTCTCTCAGGCAAATTAGAAGGAGCTGGCAGGAAGAAAGGAAATCACCAAGAGAGAAGATCAATTACAAGAATAAGCAGATGTGTCATGTCTCTACCCCCATTGTGTCCTTTATAAGAGTTGGAAATGGCTTCTCTGCTTCCAAATCTCAGATCATGAACTGTCTTCTCAGTAAACATAAACATGATGTGTTTTTCCACCGACATTGCAGAGGGAGCACCAAAGACTGTCTCTTGATGGAAGGAGTGGTGGAAATCTGCTGGTTCTGTCCTGGGGGGGAAGATGATGACAGATTTGACAACTGTGTGACCTTCACCAATCTCCATGGAGATGCAAAGGAACATAAGAAGCAACTCATCTTCCTGCAGGAGGTCTCTTCTCTCATTGTTGTCCTCATGTCAACTTCTGATGACAATAAAGAAAACCGAAAAATTGTTTGTGATCTGAGTCAGTCACCAAGACCTTTGATTTGTTTACTTGATAATAAAGAAAATAACATGACCAATAATTCTAGCCAAAAAGTGATCATTGGTATCAGGAACAGAAATGAAGCAGAATTAACAGAGGAGCTTGCTACTGCAATTAGACATTTGCTGGAGTTCTCGTGCACAGCTCTTAGCTTAGAGGACTGTACCCCAATAGCTCGCAAACAAGGATTTCTTATTGATGAAGACAAGAGAGACTGCAAGGAAGCCAAAGAAAACGCAGAGGTCCTGATAGCTCTACTGAGATACTTAAATATATCTCAGGTGAAGGAAAACTTACTGCCCCTTCAGGGACACCTGTGGCATCTGTGGTGTAAAAAGGACAAAGAACTCTATCATCTAAGAGAAAGAGGGAATCGAAGCATTGAACAACATAAGAGTGAGATTGAGACAGAAAAACAAAGAATACGGAGTGAACAGTTGACCAGAGCCTTTCCTCTCAATGAATTAATGTGTTCTGTCCTTGAAATTCTCCCATATCATTCAGAAATTCAAACCACACACTACTTTTTGCAATGGCTAAGTGTGTTTTTGGACAATCTGACTGCAGGACACTTGGAAAAACTGAATGAAAAGAAAAACAATTTGTGGTCACTGATACAAACAGAAAAGCAAAAGGCACCAAAGAGCACTGACCTCCAATGCTGGCAAAAAGAGATAGAAGCTATCTCCACAGAGATTAGTGACTGTACATTGGGAATTGAGCAAATTCTCAGAGAGGTTGGCCAGATCTATGAAGCTCTGGAAGAAGCATCTCACACTGAAAATTTCCTTTATCACTCCCTTGCCCAGATTGCTGCAGATCTGATGATATCTGGTGTTCCCATTGAGCTGATGGATGGCGATGCTTCATATGTGCCTCTAAAGTGGGTGGCAGCCCTTTTTGACAAGGTCTCTGAGAAGCTTGGAAACAAACGGCTGTTTGTTCTCTCTGTCCTTGGCCTACAGAGCTCAGGGAAGTCCACCCTGCTGAATGCACTTTTTGGGCTGCAGTTCACGGTCAGTGCTGGGAGGTGTACCCGGGGGGCCTACATGCAGCTCCTGAAGGTGGAGAAGACTTTCACAGAGGAACTGGGCTTTGACTTTGTGCTTGTTGTGGACACAGAAGGCCTTCGGGCCCCAGAACTCAGTAGTAAATCAAAAAATTGTGACAATGAGTTGGTAACCTTTGTCATTGGACTTGGAAACTTGACTCTTATTAATATTTTTGGAGAAAATCCATCAGAAATGCAAGATATTCTACAAATATTAGTTCAAGCATTTATGAGGATGAAACAGGTAAAAATCTCCCCAAGTTGCCTTTTTGTTCATCAGAATGTGGGGGAAGTGACAGCTAAAGACCAAACTATGGAAGGAAGGAAGCGGTTAGAGCAGAGACTAGATGAAATGGCAGCAACAGCAGCTGAGCAAGAACAGTGCTCAGATGTAACCCGCTTTGGTGATATCATTAAATTTGATGTCAATACTGATGTCTTCTACTTTGCTCACCTCTGGGATGGCAATCCCCCAATGGCCCCCCCCAATCCTCGCTACAGCCACAATGTCCAGGATCTGAAAAGGAGAATTCTCATGGCTGCCAAACAGGAGTCTAGGGGAAGCATCATGAAGATATCAGATGTGAAATTGCGAGTTCAAGATTTGTGGAGAGCCCTTGAATGAGAATTTTGTTTTCAGCTTAAGGGACACTCGAGAGGTCATGGCCATGAGCAAATTGGAAAGCATGTATATCTCCTGGACCTGGGAGCTGAGGAGTCACGTGCTACACTTGCAAGCACCAGCTCATCAACCAGATTAAGAATGGGAAAATCCAGAGAGTCACAGCAAGCACTCTTGAGGCTCCAGTTACAGAAAAATATAAAGCCATCAAGCAAGAACTTGACAAATATTTTAAAGAAGATCCAGATAGTGAAATAATTATACAATGGAAAGCAAGTTTTGAAAGTAAACTAATAAACCTTAAAGTCACTGATTTTTGAGAGCAAAAATAAAGCCAAAGAACATATCAGTTACAAAAAGAATCAAGAAATACTAGATAACAAAAGGTCAGGTTATGAAAAGGAATTATTGGAAAGAAGCCGAGCATTGGCTTTAACTGTAAAGGATAAAGAATTGAGTGAGAAAGAGCTGCATGTCAAATTCAATCAACTTTGGGAAAAATGGGTCTGTGGTGTGACCTCAACTCTCCCTCCAGTCACAGAGCCTAACATAGATGTGGATTCTGAAAACATCCTTTTGGACTATTTTAAAAATAAGACAGACATGGTGAATATACTGAAGAAAAAGTCTAGAAAGGAGTTTGAAGTCAATTACGAAGAACATATCAAAATGAGCAAAAGGTTTGGCGTATTACCAAGGAACTTAGAAGTACATGATGAAGAGTCCATAAAGAAAACTACTGACCACATTATTTCAAGATATACTGAAACTATTAAAAACCTCCAAGGGCAACAGTGTGATTACAATCCAAGTTATTTCCATGAAATCCTGAACATAATAGAAGAGCAGGTGAAACCTGCACCCACTGAAGAAAGATACACGTTTACAAGTAAGTACAAAATTGACTTATCTTTGTGTTTATTCCAAAGAGCATCTGAGAATTTTGAAGAGATGCATAGGGCATTCAAAAGAGCAAATGACCCTGTAAATTATTTGGAAAGCAAGAAAGATGATTTCTTCATGAGTTTTAAGATCTTTTGTCAAGGAGCAACCACAGTCACAGAATTTGTTGACTTTCTATTGCACAAACTCACTCCTGCTGTCTCCAACACGATTTGGGAAAAAATGGCCCCTAAAATTGCTGGGGTCATGGTAGCTACCTGCCCAGCATTCAATGGAAACAGGGCTAACCTGGAGAAACACGTTCTTATCTCCTTGGCAGAAAACGAAAATTTTGATGATCACTGGGAGTACATTCATAATCCCGAATCAATTTTTAGGAAATATATTCAAAACCTTATTAAAAATTATTGTTTAGACCAAAATAACAAAATAAAAACTTTTTTAAAAACAAGTATAGGTGACATCAAGAATGCCATCCTCTCAGCTATTCATGAATCCACAGCAAGAGCTAAAGATAAAAGCAGCACTGTGTCTGGGTGGTTGGATTTGTTCTGTGATCACCTGGGGAGTAACTTGAACTTCCCACGAAAAGACTTGGTAAGCATTGAACACCAGGAAATAAAAGATATTGAGTTTCTCAAAGAAGCCATGAGTGAAGCTTTGGATGATTTAATGATCACATTGGAACAGAAGTGTTTGAGTAAGCCTGTAGAAGACATGGTTCCTGAAATCCAGAACATGCTCTCTGAACATCTCTGTGGCTGCTGGAAACAGTGTCCCTTCTGTGGAGCAATTTGTACAAACATGATCCCTAACCATGATGGAGACCACGGTGTTCCTTTCCACCGTCCTCGGGCTATCAATGGAGGCCAATGGGTTAACACAGACCACTTTAACATTGACTACTGTACTAGTTTGGTTGCAAGTGATTGTTTATTTATTTGGAAAGATGGTCATGAAATCCAATTTAAGTCCTATCGACAGGCAGGAGGGGAATATGCCAAAAGGAGCATCACCCCAGACACATACACCCAGACATACTGGAAATGGTTTGTCTGTCACTTCAGATCAAACCTAGAATAAAAATATAAGAAAAAATATATAGGTAGAGGTGAAATCCCTCAGGCATGGACCAAGATCACAAAACAAAATGTGCTTGATGACTTGAAAAAGCAATAATACTCAATGCCCACAAAAGAGTACCAGAATCTAAACAACAGTCACAGTACCTGAACAATCCAAAAATACCTCTTCCTCACAATGAGAAACTTTATTTCCATTTTTCAAATGAGAAGGCTAAATATAAATCAATTAACATTTCAAGAATTTAAGACAGAGAAGCATCTAACAGACTGTCAAACTTCAGAGTGAAGGCAGGGGAGGGCTGGGTTGGCAAGTGGGGAGAGCGGATAAGAGATCAACCAAAGGACTTGTATGAATGCATATAAGCATAACCAATGGACACAGACACTGGGGGGTGGGGGTGAGGGCATGTGCCTGAGGGTGAGAGAGGCCAGGGATAGGTCAATGAGGGGAAAAAAGGAGACATATGTAATACTATATGTAATACTTTAAACAATAAAGAATTTTAAAAAAGATTTTAAGATTTCCTTTCTTTTTCTGTATCTCAATTTCTTCTGGTTGAAAAACAAATTGCTAAAACTATATGAACATACAATAAAAATCTAACAATATCTATTTAAAATTCCTACTTCATATTTTAAGCTATTATTCTGAATGCTTTTTATTTTTAAACATATAATGTTTTATAAAGTCCCAGACAAAGTTGTTTTCATAGAGGGAAATCAAAAACTTTATACATAGTTACAAATTTCTATAGATTAACTATATGGACATTTCAAATGCATATACAGTTCTTAGCTGGATGCTACAAATTACCTCTGAAATCTTGAGAAAAAAGTTACTAACCCTTGAATGGAAAAATATTGATGGAAAGATGATCCCCAAGCATAGTGATATTTAGACATATTCTGTTCTGGGAAATAATAACACAGACTTGACAGAGCCTGTATCAATTCAGGAAACATTATTAAGCAAATATAGAAAATAAAAATTGAATTATTGTTTCTCTCATGTTGATATCACCCTCATCTTCTCTGGCATCTTGGCAGTTCCCTGTGCTTGCTGAAAAAAATTAAGGTCCATAAGAGCTTAGGTATTCAAAGCCTGGCATTTGTAAAAGCTTAAGAAGAACTGGCTTTTGGAACAATGTTTATGAGCAGGTGAAAAGGGCCACTTTAATCAAGGCTGTCAATAAGGTCAGATTTCATTATTCTATTAATAATTTTAAAAACTATTCCTTTAAGAATAAGATAGCAAAGAATATACAGTTTTTAGATTCTGATTATTTCAATAAGATATTCTTTTATATACTAAAATGTAAGGAAATGCTTATCTCCAAAATAGGCACCTTTGTGACTTTTCGCACTGTGAGTCATAGGATCATAATCAGAAGACAAATGAAAAAGTCTCTGATGGTAACCAAGAATCTGAGAGAGGAAAGAAATCACCAATCTGCAAACCTACACCTTCTGCAACAATGACTTATGCTAGGTTCTCAAAGCTCATGACTTAAAGTAACCTCGATACTGTGGACGAAAGTGGCTACATGCTGACCTGACAAGCTCAGGGGAGGCTTGCAAGGCAGTCTTGCAAACTCAGAGACCTAAAGTAACCACAAAGGATGGTCTGAAATTAAACTTTAACTAAAGCAGTTATGGTGGGCAGTTATGTCCTAGGCCTGTATCTTCACTGACAAGATCAACTTTTATCCTTACTGGGCCCATTTGCCTTTTTGCCTCTAAGGTAACATACCCTTGAAATGTCTGGGTAACTTGTAACTTCCCTTCTTCTGGAGCCCCTGGGGCACAACCAAATGTGCTAGGCACCAGGACAGATACTACAAATTCCTTCATTATCATGTTAATTGGTTCTGCACCCACCTAAGTATGTGTCCCTCATTTTACATTTTATCCAATCCCAGGGGTTTCCCTGCTTTGCTTTATCCCTCCTCCTTAATCTATCACCAATGAATTTCATGTAACCCACCTATGTTCCTCCTTTGATTGGAATCTATAAATACAAATGTAACCCGCCATTCTCCAGAGCATTATCTCAATTCATTGAAGTTCTGCTTCCCGACATATGTCGACAGTTTGGCTCAAATAAACTCACAAAAATTCTTTACAGGTTTCAATGGTTTTTTACATTAACAATACAAAGAAAATATCTTCATGTTGGACATAAGAGCATCCATGTCTTTCCTTTACAGGCACACTCTCTATCCCTCCATAGCCAGTGTAAACAATGAACAGAAGTAAAAAAAACTTGCATGTTCAGAGCTGGGAGACAGTGCTGATTCTGCTTTGAATCCCCAAAGAGTTTCAAGCATACTCTCAGTTTGAGGTCAAATGACGCCTGTCTCCAAAAGAAATCCTTGAACAGAAAAATTACAAGGGAAACAGGTGTCCTAGAACAGCATAGTTTCCCTTTTGTTCTCTGGAAAACAGTCTCAGTATGATTTGGAAGGACCTCTTACTATGATCATATTCAAATTGTGACAGAAATAGAATCCATTGCATAACATGGTGCATGGCTCTCAGAACACTGCACCCCTAAAAACTGCAATGTTCAATTAACATTTGCTGAATGCTTTTGTTATTTGTTTAATGAATCTAGAATGGCCTTTGAGAGGTATCATATGTCATATATTAACTTTGATTTTCAATCTACAATTGTTGTCCATAAATAAAAATCACCTTTGATAAATTCCTCAGACATTTAAGCACTGTGATTAGTAAATAAAATTTAGGCCAGAGCTTGTGCCTCTGAGGTAGAGTGGTCACAATATGTCTCCAACTCATTCCTGGGTTTCTATCCATCACCTCTCAAAACCTCTGGTCACACACACTTAAGGAGATGCCCACCTTGCTGATGTTGTGCATGGAAACATGTGGTCTTCAGGGAAAAAAATGCTGTGTGGCGCTGCCATCAAGATTTCCCTGTAAGGATCAGCCATATACCTGGCACAGACCACTGTGATGGGGGCACAAGGTGGTGAGCAGGGCCTTTGTAAAATCCCTGAAGCAAAAGTGAGCAGCCAGCTGGGCAGCAGCTAATGCTCTGGGACATGCCTGACCCCAGTCTGTAGCCCCTCTAACCTCTCCAGACAGCCTCCAGGGTGCACAGCAGATTGTCAATGTCCTCAAGTTGAACCCTGAGGCGATCCAAAAGAACTAGAAGCACCTATTCAAGGTAAACACTAAATCTGTAGGCAGCTCCTTCACCTGCAATTAAAAGTGGTCTCAGCACATATAGATCAGTGGAATAGAATAGAGTCCAGAAATTAGCCCAACCCAATATGCTCAATTAATATTTGACAAAGGAGGCAAAAACATACAATGGAGCCAAGATAGTCTCTTCAATAAATGGTGTTGGGAAAATTGGACAGATATATGCAAGAAAATGAAACTAGACCACCAACTTACACCATACACAAGAATAAACTCAAAATGGATAAAGGACTTAAATGTACGACAGGAAAACATAAAAATTCTAGAAGAATCCAAAGGCAACAAAATCTCAGACATATGCCAAAGCAATTTCTTCACTGATACAGCTCCTAGGGCAGTTGAAACTAAAGAGAAAATGAACAAATGGGACTACATCAAAATAAAAAAGCTTCTGCACAGCAAAAGAAACCATCACAAAACACAGAAAACTCACTGCGTGGGAAAACATATTGCCAGGCCAACGTCATATTCTGATAAGGGCCTTATCTTCCAAAATTTATTAGGGAACTCATACAACTTACAAAAGAAGATAACAATCCAATCAAAAATGGGCAAAGGATCTAAATAGACACCTTTCAAAAGAGGACATTCAGAAAGCCAAGAGACATATGAAAACATGCTCAAAGTCACTAATCATCTGAGAGATGCAAATCAAAACAACAATGAGGTACCATCTCATACCTGTCAGAATGGCTATCATCAACAAATCAACAAACGACAAGTGCTGGAGAGGATGTGGAGAAAAGGGAACACTTGTGCACTGCTGGTGGGAATGCAGACTGGTGCAGCCACTATGGAAGACAGTATGGAGTTTCCTCAAAAAGCTAGAAATGGAACTCCCATTTGACCCTGTGATCCCACTTCTAGGAATATATCCCAAGAAACCAGAAACACCAATCAGAAAGGATATGTGCACCCATATGTTCATAGCAGCACAATTCACCATAGCTAAGATCTGGAAACAGCCTAAGTGACCATCAGTAGATGAATGGATTAGAAAACTGTGGTACATCTACACGATGGAATACTATGCTGCTGTAAAAAAGAAGGAACTCTTACCATTTGCAACAGCATGGATGGAACTGGAGAGCATTATGCTAAGTGAAATAAGCCAGTCAATGAAGGAAAAATACCACATGATCTCACTCATTCATGGATAATAAAGACCATTACAAACTTTTGAACAATAATAGATACAGAGGCAGAGCTGCCTCAAACTGATTGTCAAACTGCAGTGGGAAGGCCAGAGAGGGTTGGGGGGCAGAAGGGAGGGGAGTAAGAGATCAACCGAAGGACTTGTATGCATGCATATAAGCATAACCAATGGACATAAGACACTGGGGAGTAAGGGAGGGCAAGGGATTGTCAAGGGTGGGGGGTGGGGGAAGGACACATATGTAATACCCTTTGTAATAATTATTATAATATTTTTTTAAATAAGAATAAAAAAAAAGTGGTCTCAGCAAAGATGCACCTCTAGGAGGAGGTTACAGTCTAGGCCCAGGAGGGCAAAGAGAGAGAGAAGAGGCCCAAAGTGTGACCACTTGGCTCCCACCCCACTCTTCCTGCCACCTCCAATTTGTAGCTAAATGTCTTTTACACACACACACACACACACACACACACACACACACACACACGAGATTCAGAGGCTGTGCTGCTGTGCTGAAGAGATTCAAAAACTGGCATGAAATAAATTGAAACATATAAAAGAGTATGTAGGAACTGGGTGTTTTGCCATCAAGGAGGGATTGAAATGAAAGGAGATTACAATATCATTGGGTTGGGGTCACTGAGGGAGAAGTCCTCAAAACCAGTGGAGTAGGAGAAATGGAGTCAGCAGGAAGGAGCATCACAGGATCACCATGAGTAGGAGGCACTGGGTCCAGGTGTAGCTCACAGGATTAGAGGCGGTCAGACTTGCTGGTCAGTAGAGACAAGGTCAATGGATTGGGACTCTAAAAAATGATTGAAAGTAGGGGACATAAAAACAGGAATTGGGGTTACCACATCCATAGATTTTGGGGATTTCCAGAGTAAGTTAAGCAAAATATCCCAAGTGCAGTGAGAAAGAAGGAATCAGAAGGCCTTTAGATAAGGGGCTAGAAGGGTGATGGATTTTAAGACAAAATCAAACCACACAAATAAGATGTAAGTTTCTTAAAGGAAGATGAAAACTTGCACTGCAATGTTTTTATTTTAACCAAAAGCACCTTTATTTTCATCTTCAAAGAACTGTGGGGGTTTTTTCCATGATAAACATGATTAATTTATAAAGATGGCCTATACATTGCCTCTTCAAATCATTCCCCTTTAAGGAGAAATTTAGCTTCATATAATCTAGACATGGAAAGGTGTGTTATTGATTTTTTTCCTAGAGAAAGGAAGGGAGAGGGATAGAGGAATAGAAACATGGATGAGAGAGAAACATCATAAATCAGCTGCTTCCTGCACATCCCCTACTGGGGATTCAGCCCACAACCCTGGCATGTGCCCTGACCGGTAATGGAAAAGCCGACCTCTTGGCTCATGGGTCAGTTTGTAATCACTGAGCAACCCTGGCTTGCCTTGAAAGGTTTAAAAAAATAAATTTATATTTTGTTGTCATTATAAGACAAAACAGAAACTAGCATAAATTAAAGGAATCCATTCATATTTAGATTCTTCTCCTCCAGGAACCAGCATTGTTACATTATTTCCATTCAGCAAAATCTGGTCTAATTTAGTAATCCTTCTTCCTTCTGGTGTAATTTCATTAGAAAAGTGGTTCTCAACCTTGGCTGCACATTAGAATCACCTGGGAATCTTTTTAAAATCCTGATTTCTGGGCCTCACCCTCCGGAAATTCTGTTTCTTTGTTACGAACGGGTGTGCCCCCCCCTCATAACAAAGAAAAAGAATTTCTGGAGGATGAGGCCCAGAAATCAGGATTTTAAAAAGATTCCCAGGTGATTCTAATGTGCAGCCAAGGTTGAGAATCACTGCATTAGAGGCAGCAGCTGCATTGGGTAAGTGGTAGCCTTAGCCACCCTGGCAGCACTGGCAGTGGTCTGCTTGCACTGAGAAGTTTTGAAGTAGATCTTTCTCTCTCTTTCCCAGAAGATAAAAATATGAGAAAGCCCAGGGAATGGGTGTGTTAAGGATTAAATCTTTGTGTCCCCACATAATCAGGGTCAGATGAGTTCAGGAGGGCAGGGCTCTCATGATGGGATCAGTGGGATCAGAGAAGAGACACCCTTTTAAGAAAGAGACACCAGATCTCTCTCTCTCTCTCTCTCTCTCTCTTCCCCTCTCTTCCTCTCTTTATCTCTCCTCTCTCCTTCTCTCTCTCCCTCTCACCCCACCCAACACAAACATGCATAAGCCAAGGAAAGAACATGCAAGTGCACAGCAAGAAGGTAGCCATCTGCAAGCCAGGAAGAAAGCCCTCACCAGGAACTGAATCAGCAGCATCTTGATCTTAGATGCTCTAAAACTATGAGAAATAAGTTTCTATTGTCTAAGACACCCAGTTTATGGTATTATGTTATGGCAGCCTGAGCTGACTACAACACGGTGTGTTTAAAGATGACCTCCTTAAGCTTTGGCATGCTCTTCCATTGGACTATATATAAAAAAATAATGAACATACCATTTTTCCTATTGCCTAAAAATTGTAATTCTCCTTAATCATGTTAGCCCTTCACTAGGTCTCAGAAAGCCATTCAGCCATTTAGAGTAGTTCTGTGCTACGTAAGTGGACAAAGAGTGAAGAAAAGCTTGCATACTATTGCTGACACTGGCATGATAATAACTAATCTGCTGTCTTTGCAGTAGTAGTAGTGCCTGTGAAACCTTGGGCATGTAATTTAATCTCTCTCTACTCAAGTGCGCTCTCTCTCAAATAGTACATTTCTCATATTATTATTGGGGAAAATAAATGAATTGCTATATAGAAGCATTTAGTACCATCTACTGAGTAAGTATATTCTAAGTTATTATAATGTTACTAGTGGCCCGGTGCACGAAATTTGTGCATGGTGGGGGGGGGGGATACCTTAGCCAAGCCTGCACCCTCTCCAATTAGGGAACCTTGGGGAACGTCCAACTCCAGATTAGGCCAAGGGGCTGTGGGCCTAAACTGGCAGTCAG
>NW_005874408.1:0-16041 GCF_000147115.1 Myotis lucifugus | reverse complement strand
AAACCAATAGGATGGCACCCTTGCCCTGAGACTCCTGAGAAGAGTGCGGGAAGCCACCCAGAAGTGCTCCCCACCTCCAAGTCCAGCTGCTCCTTGCCCCTGTGGGCAAGGGTGCTGCAGGGCGACAGTGCGGCCCATTCTGGACTATCCTCTTGCCTTGGATCAAGCCCTGGGGCAAAAAAGTGAAAGCCCAGCAGAGTGAGGGGCAAGCTTGAGAGGGGACCTTCCAGTGAAGCAGCTTTCTGTGGTTCAGGGGGAGGGCAGATTATCTAGAGAATCTCATCGGTATATCAACGCTGTCAATGTTGAGCTTCCAGGTGAGGCTCTGTCAAGAGAAAGGATTTACTCAGTTTGCTTTTGCATTTCCAGAAACAAGCCTGGAGGACTCAGCGTTTCCTCCCTGAAGGCAGAGAAGGCGCCCTTTCTATTTATAGTGGCTGGCAAGGAGGCTGACACCTCAGGCTGGAAGGAGAATATTGGCTTAGAGGGGAAGGAAAGGCTAAATCTGCCCTTGGGGGTCCTCAGCCAGAGGCTTGTGAGGAAGCAGGCCTGGTGAAAAGCAAGGAGCAAGAGGTGAATGTGGGCTGCTAGGAGGCAGTGCCTCTTTCTCTCGCCCTCGTAGGGCCACACCTCCAACCTGCAGCACCTGCAGCAGAGGCAACCACACATGGGGGTGAGTCTGGGGCCTGCCTAGCCCAGGCCTTCTCAGTAACCTGTGCAGAGCTGGGAGGCGGCTGGATCTCTGAGCCTGAAGCAGCTCTAGGCCTCCCCAAGTCTCAGGAGTGATGTATGAGTTTCGTATTGCGGCTGTAACAAGTTACCTCAAACTCTGTGGCTTAAAACAACACTAACTGATTATCTTACAGCTCAGGAGGTCACAAATCTGACGTGAGTTTCACTGGGGCTAAAATCAAGGTGTCCAATCTGTTTCTTTGTCTTTTTCCAGCCCACAGAGACTGCCACAACCCTGGGCTCAGGGCTCCATATCACCCTGCTTCCATGGTCATGTCTCTGCCTGTAACTCTCCTGCCTGCCTCCTATAAGTAACCCTTGTGATTACACTGGGCCCTTCTGGATAATCCAGGATAATCTCTATCTCGGGGGAGGCAGAGTTCATACACCAATGAGATTCTCTAGATAATACCTGATCTTTAATGTAATCACACCTGTAAAGACCCTTTTGTCATGTTAAGGTAACATATCCACAGGTTTCAGAGATGAGGGGGTAGCCATCTTTGGGAGACACTATTCTGTCGATCACAAGTAGCTGACAGGGGGCCCTGGGGAGCCCAGGAGAGGTGTCCCGGCATAGAGGTGATCAGCAGAGATGGGCATGATGAAAGGTTGCCATGGAAGGGACTTCAGGGTGGAGGAGACATGGCTTAGGCCATGGGTGGGCACCCTCTATAAAGAAAACAGAACCAATGAGCTAACCATGTCAACAGTGACCCTTCCAGAGAGCAGAAGATCCAGTCACTGCGCAGTCCTGATCCGGGAGGAGTAAGTGTCCTGGGTGGGTCTGAGACCCTCCCTGCCAACACCATGAACCCGTGGAAGTCACCTGCTCCCAAATGTCTGGAAGCTCATGGAGATGGAAAGAGAAGGGAGAGGGACTCTGAGAGAAGTGGGGGCTTGTCAGGGACCCTGATTTATGTACTGTAGAGAAATAAAGAAGTGGGAGTCACTGCATTTGTACCTCTCCTCATCCATTATTCATTCAGAACCACCCTGCAAGTTGGCATCTTAGAAAAAGCAGGTGTTCCACCTAAAGGAGAGAAAAAAAAGGTGCTAGGCGTCCTCCCCACTTTGTTTAGGACACGGGTTCCTGAAGGAAAGCGGGCTCCCTGAAGGCCAGTGTGCAGGGCAGGCCAGGGAGCAGGGTGGAGGCACTGCGTTCGAGGGAACATGGTCAACGTGTCTAAGAGTTAGTCTGTAATAGCGGAAATTAGAGTGCTGACAATGCCCAATTATTGTGCTCATTAAGATGACTGGTCTGGACTGGACTGACCATTTTCCAATTAACTCCTTGGCACTTGGCTATAATAATGATTGAACTAACCCATTTGACTCCCAGTGTGGCTGAAAGAGCAGATACGAGTAAACTGACTCTGCATCATCCTAACACTCGTTCCTCACCAAGAATAAAGGATTTATTCACTTTCAGCTTTTTCTAGGAGCTTTAGAATCCTAGGCAAATAGAATGGACTTAATGGGCAAAGACAGATGTGAGCATTTGGGTAAAATCTTAGCTGTTATTTTTTCCGGGGGGGGGGGGGGGGGACTGAGCCTGTGACTTACTCTCCTCTTTATGCAAGAGGAAGGAAGACCACCTCCAACACCAAGGGCCTGGGGCCAGGGGATCTTGCCCCACTCCCACCTGCCTCTTCCCTCTGGGTGTGGTGAGGGGATGGTGGAGACCAGACATGCCCACCCCTGATCTCACCCCTGGAAAGCCAGCATTCTTAAAGGAGGGTGGGGTAGGGTGGGGGCTAGGAGAGCAGGAGGTGTTTACAAAGGACAGGTGGGCCTTATTAAGAAGATCCAACTTCTCATATAGACCTACTGTAGCATAGTTTTCCTTTGTCAAAATAACTGGTTTTATTTTGTCTGTTTTTTATCAGTCATCTCAAACTGGTGACCAGAGCATAAAGGTATACTGTAGACCATTTGTTTGGTCTGATGATAATATGTTTTTAAATGAGAAAAATATTAAAAATTGAGAGATTTCACACAAAAATCTGATTTCCAACCTCCGAACAATTGGAGGTGCAGCACCAGGCCTGGGATCTCGTGTGGCCTAGAGCTGTGCGCTAACTTCATCTCCAGTGGGGACCAGCCTCCACCCAGTGAGGCCTCTTCACTCCCTGTGTTGCTTCTCCCTGCCATGATCACTAGAGCTGGTGCTCCCACAGGATGTCCTACTGGGCCCCTACCCTGGGCAGGGAGGGCTGTGTGCCGCCCCAGGCAGGGTCACATCTCACTTCCCTCTCCCTGGTGCCTGTCACAAGTGCTGGCGCAGAGAAGGCAATGGGACCACCGGAGTGAGCCCACTTCTGCATCCTGTGCAATTTTTCAGAGATGCATATTTTTCCCTCCTAGGAGCTGGGGGCACCTGTCCTCGTGCTGGTCAACTGAGGCTGTCACTCAAGCTGGGCCTCCCAGGAACTGAGACACTGAGACACGCCGTAAACCAGCAGGTTTCCCTCTGAGGACCAACAAGTCCAAAGGGAAGATCATTAGAATTCATGACACCGAGTCAACCGTATCTAAATAATACTAAAGCTGGAAGGGGCTGCCAATGACGAACCCTCTCCCGTGTGAGCTGGCAGCCGGGCATCCTCCTCTGCTCTAGTCTGGGTCTGCCCATGATTAACAGCTGGCTCCAGGGATTTGCGTTAGCAGATCATAAGTAAAAATCCCATTAAAGTGACGTTCTCCTCATCATTAGGATCCCTTGACTGAGGTGCATGGGGTTTTCAGGGGCATTTACTGGAGCTGCCTGCTGATGGACTGAACTGGCAGTCTGTCCACCCTGGCAAAGGCCCTCTGGGGCATGGGGCTAAGGGCTGGGCTGCGGGAAGAGCACAGCTCCTCTGGGGCACCTGCCTCTCTCCGTGGGCGCCTCCTGAAGAGCTATATGGAAGCCTTCCTGCTTTGCATGCTCTGGTTTCAACGCCCACAGCAGCATCTGTCAAGTGCTTGCTGTCCCTGCCCGGCTGTGGAGAGAGGAAGGGGAGACTCTGCTTCTAATGCGACTCCCACCCCTGGTCCCATTGAATGACTTGGCCTGAGTTATACTGGCTTAGATTTAATACATTTTATGAATATCATATAGCCTTCTTCACATTTACCCATCCCGGAAATTCTCAGTCTTCTTTATATAGCAAAATGCCTCAATTTGTGGCCAATTCTTTTGGGGATACAGTACCAACTCAATAGCATGATATAAAAGGCCTCTTGGGATTGAATTCCACCTGCTCCTCCAGACTTGGGTCCTAACTGCCAAGGTTTTCCGTTTCTGCCCCATTCCTCAGCCCTGCCACACCGGAAGCTGACAGCTCCCTGCAGATGGCCCTCCTTCCTGCTCAGCTCTCCGCCCTCCTGGCTCCACTGAGCCCTCCACACTCCCTTCAGATGCTGCCCCTCCTGGGGGCTTTCCCAAGCCGGTATCTCCTGGCTGCATTTGGAGTCAGGGCCTTTAGGAGGCAATGAAGGTTAAATGAGGTCATAGCGTAGGGGCCCAATCCCATGGGGCTGGTGCCTTCTAAGAAGAGGAAAAGGTCCCCGAGCGCTCTTTCTCTACCAGGTGGGGACACAGCAAGAAGGCAACTGCTGCAAGTCAGGAAGAGAGCCCTCCCTGGGAACGGAACTGGCCAGCACCTTGATCATGGACCTCCCAGCCACTGGAACTGTGAGAAATGAATGTCTATTGTCAAAGCCACCCAGTCCATGGCGTTTTGTTATGGCAGCCCTAGCTGATTAAGACAAAGGAGACCAAGCGTGAGCAATGTGAAGATTGGACAGTTTCATACAGTCTGTAAATATTTTGCATCTCAGTGACAATTCTGATCTCTAAATTAAAATACTTTAAATTTAAAAATTAAAACACTTTAATGTGCATCTCTCTGACGATTAGTGACTTTGAGCATTTAAAACAACAATGAGGTATCACCTCACACCTGCCAGAATGGCTATCATCAACAAATGACAAGTGTTGGTGAGGATGTGGAGAAAAGGGAATCCTAGCACACTGCTGGTGGGAACGCAGACTGGTGCAGCCATTAAGGAAAAGAGTATGGAATTTCCTCAAAAAATTAAAAATGGAACTGCCATTTGACCCAGTGATCCCACTTCTAGGAATATATCTTAAGCATATATGCACCCCTATGTTCATAGAAGCGCTATTTACAATAGCTAAGATCTGGAAACAGTCCAAGTGCCCATGAAAGAGCTGTGGTACATTTAAACAATAGAACACTATGCAGCTGTAAAAAAAGATGGATCTCTTACTCTTTGAGACAGCATTAAGGGACCCAGAGAGTATTATGCTAAGCAAGATAAGCCAGTGAGAGAAAGACAAGCATCACATGATAGCACTCAGATATGGAAACTAATGAACAAAATAAACTGATGAGCAAAATAGATCCAGAGACATAGAAGCATGGAACAGACGAATGAATCTCAGAGGGAAGGGGGGTGAGATTAACCAAAGAACTTACAGCATATATGCATAACCCATGGACATAGACAATAGTGCGGGCCTGGGAGGGTGTGGCGTGGAGAGGGTCAATAGGGGAAAAGGGAGATATCAGTAATACTTTCAACAATAACGATAAATTTTAAAAATGGAAAACATTTTAAATTTTAAATTAGCAAGCTCACCAAAGCAGCAGCAGCATAGCACCATGGAAAAGGCAGGTCCTCCCCATGGCGTGCTGCGTGACCTTGGGCAGGTACTGACCTTGGGTAGGACTGGGCAGGATGGTGGGAGAGACCAGGATGAGCTCACACACACAGCTGCCTGGCAGGATGCTCAGTGGCTCTCAGCCCCCCTTTCAACTCACCACTTTGGGAGCACATTCCAGAATTCCTAGATTCACCATATCTTTACTTGTAGAACCAGAACTCCTTCCTCACTCAGTTTTATTTTCAAACCCTGTGACTTCATTTGCCTGTATCACTCAATCCCATCAGAGAAAAGGCTGCAGGGCATCTATAAATATCCCAGGCACTAACTAGATCAGTGTTCTTATTAAAAGCCCTCACAATATGGAATTTATTTTCATTCATCTCAATTCATATTGTGTATATAAAAACATCTCGTATAAGCCATACGGCACTTTAGAAGGTAGCTGAGAGGTGGCTGGGAAATCAAATAAACAATGTCAAGATTTCATCACTTCGGCAAGACCTAGAATTCCTAGTTCAGAGAAACAGACACTAGTCAGATGTCATATTTCCAAAACCCCAGGATCCAGCAAAATGGGATTTATTGGGAGTGGATTAGGCAGTTGCCCTGGGCTCCCTCAGACATCTTTCCCTAAGCTTGGCCTCCCCGCCCTTAGCGCACTGTCTGATGTTCCACCACAAAGAGGCTGCCTGGGGTTAATGAATCTATGAAAGCGCGCAGGCCTGTGCTTCCGTGTGGGTTCCAGGGGGCAGCCGTCATTCTCATCTCAGTGTAAATGGATTCCTCCTGGAACGCTGCCCAGGAACACTCTCTGAGGTCAGCTGCACTGGGGGCCTGGGAGCTTAGGTAGTACCCGGAGAGGGTGGGGAAGATGCGGTCATAAGGAGAGAGAAGGGAAAGGATTATGGAACATTCAGCCCTAGACAAGGTGAGGCAGGAACACACAGTGGTTTTGGAGGGAGAAAAGAAGACTGAGGTCCCCAGAGGCACTCAGGATAGGGGTGGGGCAGAAAAAGAAGCAAAAGGAGTTGCTGAGGCCCTAGGCCAGTGATGGCGAACCTATGACACGTGTGTCAGAGGTGACATGCGAACTCATTTTTTTGGTTGATTTTTCTTTGTTAAATGGCATTTAAATATATAAAATAAATATCAAAAATATAAATCTTTGTTTTACTATGGTTGCAAATGTCAAAAAATTTCTATACATGACACGGCACCAGAGTTAAGTTAGGATATTTCAAAATGCTGGCACGCCGAGCTCAAAAGGTTCGCCATCACTGCCCTAGGCAGTAAGGCCATAGAAGGAGCATCCTTCCACCTGCTTTACTAAGCAGACCCATTCTGCACTCCCCTTCCCTGTCTGCTGGCCACTCTCCCTCTTGGTCATTTAAAACCATTTTTAAAAAGTCACTCTTCAGATCCCACTGAAGGCCAACTCTAGGCTTGCTGCACAGTCACCTCGTCAGTGGCACGGCCACCCGGAGAAGTGAGCGCCACCTCCGCAATCTCAGTGCTGCAAGTGTCGGAAACAGACACTTCACAGCTTTGGATTCAAACGAGACACTTCACTTGTCACTGACAAGTGTGACACAGTGGTCCTTGTGATCACAAGTCATTAGGCTCTGAAGTGAGTCATAGTTTTCCACTTCAGACGAAAGCACATGTTGCTCAGAGTGCACGCGTTGCTCACAGTGCGCCATGTCACTGCTCACTTCAAAGTCCTCAGGCCCCTGCTCTCAACCTGTGCCACCTAAAGCAAGGCTGCACCTCATCCGAGGGAGATAACAGAGCATCAAGGAGGGAGAACAGAGCATTTATGACACACAGATGTGCTAACAACGATCACAAAGTGAGCCTCGGATGAAGGGAAAGGGAACCAGCTTCCCAGGAGCTCAATGCAGACCCAAAGGACAAGACGCAGGTCAGCTGACCCTCCCCACTTCTGCCTGGTCTTTAAGGTGGCAGTTTCCATCCGGACTTTATGATGCTCTTTTGTCTCCCTGAGCTAATTCTTCCAAGTATCAGCAAGCGACCAGAACCCGGAGGTGCCTACCCACTGCCATCATCACTGGAGCACACCGCCCACCCTGCAAAGGGATGAGCAGGGGCAACGGGCCAGGTGCGAGCCATACCTGGTCCAGCTTCCAGTGGAACTCGGCCGGGCGGAAGGTGTCGGCCTGGTCGAAGTCCTTCCGCAGGAGGAAGACCAGGCGGCAGTTGTGCACGTACAGGGCGTAGTGGTGCCGGTTCATTTCTGCAGACAGAGCGAGGGTTTGGGGGGGAGAGGGTCCTTGTGTCAGTGTCAGTCTCAGCAGAGGAGTCTTCCCACCACATCACTTAGCACACCTCCAGGACACTGGCATTCCAGTCTCTCTTTTACAATTGGTTCTGAGGAATGTTCTAGAACATACATGGTAGAGCTCATTGAAATGCAAGAGGAAGATTCAAGAAACCCCACAGTAAAACTCCTAAGGTGTCATTTGGGCTTTAGATACTGCATCAGACCCCAATAAAAATTCCTTAGGTGAGCAGGTTTTATTTATTTATTTTTGGTACATACACTTCTGAGAGAGTTAGGGAGCCCTCTATCATTCACTCTGGGATCCTTTAACCTAGCTGGTTTCTCCTCAGTTCTGGGCTTTTATTTCATCAGGCTTGACAGGGGGACCACCAGGCACATCTCCTTCTCTGATCTCCATGCAGGGAGGGTGCTGTCTCACTTTTAGTTGCTGGCAGGAGGGGACAGATTGATTTTCCAACATCACAGAGTTCTGTGACTTTCCAGCCCTCTCTCCTCCATGCACAGGCAACGGGTGGGACTTTTCCCTTTTCTGGTCAGAAACTTCCTTTCCTGCTTAGAAAGTTTCATGCCATGGGTCCCAGCCGTGATGCCCTGTAGCCACCAGATAACACCCACTGCGTGGGAGGAGGAGTCTTTTGACTCACAGTTACGATAGAGTAGCCCACACAGAAATATTCCACACGGCACATGCTCCACAAATGAGGGGCGAGTGAGCAGGTGACCAGGGGAAACAGGCCCGGAGAGCTTAGCAGCTTCTCAAAGGTCATACCCTATGAACTCTGGCTGTCCATCAGCAGGGGCTGAGCTGCCAGCCATCCTTCTGTACTGTCTTCCCATTGCTGTGGTTATGTGTTTGGGGTAACTTAACAAGAGCAGTATTTGAAATGGGAAATTGTGAAATTATAGTTTAAGATGGAGTTGTAAACTTTGCCTAAGATGTCAGTGTGTGTGTGTGTGTGTGTGTGTGTGTGTGTCCACGCACGCGCGCATGTGGGGCGCACTGACAAGAGCACCGGATTAGAATTAGCTAACTCTAAGCTTACATTCTACTTCTGATACTTACTGGCTGTATAACTTGGGACAGGTTCCTGAACCTGCCAGGGATGTTTCCCGATCCTTAAAAATAGGAAACACCGCGATGCTTTAATAAACTTGTTTGTGGAGATGTGAGACACTGGCGAGGAGAGTAACAGCTAACACAGATTGCACTCCGGTATGCCAGGCCCTTTCTAAAGCACTATGCATACACTGAGTCACTGAATCCTCACCAAACCCTGCAAGGTAGGTAATATTCTAATGCCCATTTTATAGACAGGAAAGTGAGGCACCGAGGGGTGAGACAACTTGTCAAAGATCATGCAGCCAATAAGCGGCAGAGAGTTTTTCACCACCAAGCTGTGCGCTGCCTTGCACAGCGGCATGCTGAAAATGCCCATCACAGGTCAGCCACCATTATTACGTAGGGCACGGACATTCAAACTACTCATTTAAACTGTCAGGGCCCTATTATTGAAAATAAACGTTTGGAAGTCTTACTATACAGGGGTGGGCAAAAAAAGGTTTACAGTTGCTCTCATGGAAAAAGACATGCAGGTTATGATGATTACAATAGCTTTATTGTACTCACAACTGGAAATCTCCTTTGCCCACCCCTGTATATAATACAATGAAGATGGCGCTGCTTTGCTTGAAGTAAGGGTGCACCCCACCCATCTCGTGTCCAGCAGCCCCAAGCTGCTTCTGGGAGGCTGGGGCTCTGAAGAATTGATTTGAAACCACCAACCCCAGAGCCAGCTTTTGCCTTCTTTGTGTCTGCACATCTACTTTCCCCCTTTTCCTGGTCCTACTCTACCCTGAGCCCAGGAATCAGCAGCCAGAGAGACCAGAAGCCTTTCCCAGGGCCCCTCTCTCGCCCCTGCCTTTCTGCCACATCTTCGGTGGCTGTGTCTCTGCCTAACCTGCTGGGACACCACAGGCAGCACCGAAGGCCCGGGCGAGACTCACCAGTCTTGTCTGAGTTGCAGAGGATGGTTTCCTTCTCGGCTCTGACGCCGGGGCTGGGGCCGTGTTTCATCCACATGGTGATGGTGAACTGGTCCGTCAAGTTCTTGGGCACAATCCCATCAGGGACCTTGGCACCCTGCCTGCCGTCAAACTTGAAGATCATCTCGCTGCTGTCCACCAGCAGTCCCGCAGTCCAGTTCGAGGCAGCGCTGGGGGACGGCAGGAGGTCAATAATGCCAGAGGAGGCTCCTGCAGGGCGGGGACAAAAGGACAAAGGGTCATTCCTCCGGGGGTGGGTGGCCTCGCCTTCTGTTTTCTGCTCCTAGGTCAGCGTAAGCTATAGCTGACCTATGAACAACACTGATTTGGACTGTGTGGGTCCAATTATATGTGGATTTTTTTCAATAAATCCTGCAAATGTACCTTATCTCCCTTATGATTTTCTTAAACACATTTTCTTTTTGCTAGCTTTATTGTAAGAACAAAATACTAATACATATAACATTCAAAATATATATTAATCAACTATGTATGTTATTGGTAAGGCTGCTGTCAGCAGTAGGCCATCAGTTGTTAAGTTTTTGGAAAGTCAAAAGTTATACATGAGTTTTTGAGTGCATTGGGGGTCAGCATCCCCAGCCCCCACATTGTTCCAGGCTCAGCTGTACTCAGTGCACTTATTCAGAGGTCTGGCCCAGCCCTGAGCTAGGTGACTTGGGAAATGCTTATGGTCCGCTCGGGGAGGCATCAGGAACTTACACAGAGAAGTGTTGCATGTGGCAAGCCAGAGTGCAATGAACTATCATACAAGGAAGAAGTGCTGGAGGAATTCAGGAAAATGGGGTTCCCTGCGGGCAAGGTTCCTAGAGAAGGCCAGGGTTTATTGGGATCCAAGGATTCATTCACATACTCATCCATCCATTAACCTGTCAGACATTGATTGAGCACCGACAAGATGCCAAGACCCCCTGCAGGTGCTAGTGATGTAAAGGAGAATCAGCACCACCCCCGACCTGGAGGACCAACAAGTGGTCAGACGACGGGATACAGTGTGATCAGGGCTGTGAGGGGAAGGTCTAGGTCCTGATCCCACGAGGAGTGTAAGCCACTTTGTATTCAACGCACTTGTTTGTTTTGTTTTGTTTTTTCCTTTTTATACAACCATTTGTTTAGGCCGAATGCTATAGTGGTTGAGTTCTGAAGTCAGAATTTGATGCCTGGCAGAATGACTTGTAGTCTTGTTACTGTGCACAAGTCACTTAACCTTTCTGATGTTCCACCTCCCTTTCTACTATCTCCCTGCCTGGGATGTTGTGAGGACTGAATAAGAAACTGCATTAGAGCTTGCAGCAGCATGCTCACCACAAGGTGAATGCTCACTCCATGTTAGCTATAACTTTATCATTATAATAATAATTATTATTAATTATTTCTGCTACCATTATGATTCCAGACCAATGCACGGGGGCTTAACCTGAAGCAGTGGCAGTGTAAGGGCACACTTGTGTCTTAGGAGAACCACACCTGCAACTTTGTGGAGGGTGGAGCTGCGGTGAGTGGGATAATCCTTGGGCCTCCACCGACTTCCCATTGAAGCTCAAATGCTGCCACATCCTTATGTTGTCCACATCCGTGCGTTCCACACGGGAGCAAGGCTCAGCTACTCAGGAAGGAGGAGGGCAGGGGGCGTCCTGATACTGTCAGGAAGGAAGAGCCAAGGAACCTAAGGTGTGCACGATGCTGGGGGCCACTGTGTGGGGCTCTCTCCTGGCTCAGGACTGACCAGTTAGTTATCAATGCCGATGAGTGTCATGGACAGTGGTTGGGTGTATTGCCTGCTATTTGTCAGGGATCATGGACTTCTGAATTCTGTGTATCAGAGCCTAAGGATTGGGCTCCAAAGTTAACAACCACAACCTATAGCAACCTATAGTTAAAATGACCCTTGGAAGTCCCTCAGGAAAGTGCCGTACTGGAAACCAATATACTTCTTTGCAAATGTTCAACCCAGCCCGTTTTGCCTCCAGCCTTGGAAGAGACCATTGAGCCTGAGATTGAGCACCCACTGGCTTGCAATCGAAAGTTACGCTGTGTGAAAAGTATGCTCTCTTCAGCACTGTGAGAGGCTCACCCTGGAGAGGCCTCTGAGAACCACAGAGTCTGAGCGTGTGGAAGAGCTCGGTCTTCCAATTCATGATCACCTTGTGGTTTACGTGCATCAAGAGCAAATGTGGGCAGTGTTGACTGCATTATTTACATGCATATTTCCGAGAGGGTTTGGTTGGTACCATGTCTGACACACAGTAGACACTGCATTAATGTGTATAACCAACTGCCTTTCCTCCCATCTAGTGCCTCCAAGAGATGTTCTGGCCATTTGCCCAATGCTCCTGTGAGCCTGCCCATCCAGTCTCTTGTCCATGCCCCACATCGCTCATCAATATTTGTTCTCATCCCATGCCACTAGAGCAGCGGTTCTCAACCTGTGGGTCACGACCCCTTTGGGGGTTGAACGACCCTTTCACAGGGGTCGCCTAAGACCATCCGAAAACACATATATAATTACATATTGTTTTTGTGATTAATCACTATGCTTTAATTATGTTCAATTTGTAACAATGAAAATACATCCTGCATATCAGATATTTACATTATGATTCATAACAGTAGCAAAATTACAGTTATGAAGTAGCAACAAAAATAATTTTATGGTTGAGGGTCACCACAACATGAAGAACTGTATTAAAGGGTCGTGCATTAGGAAGGTTGAGAACCCGTGCACTAGAGCCTCCTTTGGTATCTATTTTACCTATCTGTTAATTCAGACTAATGCTTGTTTGTTTGTTTTTTACCACAGAGAGGAAGGGAGATGAAGGGAGAGATAGAAACATTAATGGTGAGAGAGAGAATCATTGATCGGCTGCCTCCTGCACGTGCCTACTGGGGATCAAGCCTGCAACCCGAGCATGTTCCCTTGACCAGAATCGAACCTGGGACCCTTCAGTCTGTAGGCTGATGCTCTATCCACTGAGCCAAACTGGCTAGGGCAAGACTAATGTTTTAATGACTAACTAAGCCTTAAGGGTTATCACCCTCCAGAGCTATTTGAATGAAAGAAAGCATTGAACAGACTGTCAAACTACAGTGGGAAGGCTAGGGAGGGTTGTGGGGGGGGGGTAAGAGATCAACTAAAGGACTTATATGCATGCATATTAGCATAACCAATGGACTCAAGATACTGGGGGGTAGGGGAGGCCGGGGGAAGGTCAATGGGGGAAAAAAAGGAGACATATGTACTACTCTTTGTAAAACTTCAAGCAATAAAATTAAATTTAAAAAAGAAAAAAGAAAGAAAGCTACCAAGATGGTAACAGGCTAAGACTTGGAGTGATTTGGGAGATTTGTGGTCTTTGGAACAAGTTCTTAGAACCCCTAGACTAGAGAGCAACATGGCAACAGTTTCTTTGATCCAACAAAACACCAGGATTTGTTCAGCATGAAGACAGCCTGCCGACTGGGGCACACACAGTGTGTGTCGGTTCCTGAAACTTCAGGCGGCCAGGGAGACACAGGCTGAGGACTCAGGGCTCCTGACTTCTGGCTCCAGCCAGTGCAGCCAACGCCATGCATCAGGGCCCAGTGCAGAGGCGTGTGGGTGGCCAGCACACGGTGGAGCCAGGGTGGGGACTGCCAAGGATCAGAACCCTATAACTTGAGGTTCCTTTTTGTCTAAGGACCTTGCTGTTGTTAAGGAAATGTTCCCATAGAATTCACACTGCAATTAGCACCTTAGACTAGTGAAGGGGCTGCCTGTAATTCCCCCCCCCCCCACACACAGGTTTGTATAGAGGAAGAGATGTGCAATATATGTACAGGTGTGAAGTGATGGGGGTAATACATAAAGAGATTGGGAGGCAAAATTGGTTGCATTTGCCAAAGGCCAGCCCTGGTCAGGATTTTATATATATATATCCTATGCATATAGAACTTTATTTTTCATAGTTACAGGTCTTTATTATTATTATTTTCCTAGGGAACTTTTTGGGGGCACTGTGTGCCAGACCAGAATTAAGTACTGCAGTGCTTTTTCTTAGTTACTCAGTTAATACCATTGATTCCAGTTTGCAGATAAGACCCCTGAAGCTCAGCACCAGGATCACAACCAGCTGGGGAGTGGGCCCGTCATCAGGACTTTCCAGTTCTTTCCTCTTCCCTTAGACCTCCCCACGCATCATGTCACTGAACCTGGAGGGGAACCTTAGAACCTCCTGCCCATTCTACAAACATGGAAACTGAGGCCCAGGAGAGAAAACGACCAAGCTCATACAGCCACACAGCAGGCTAGAGGCAGGCCCAGACCTCAGACACCTAGCTAATGTTCTTTCTACCACACAGTAGTGTGTCCTGCCAAGCACGGCCCAGTCACCTGGGACCCGGCTCCCTATACAGGCCGCTGTCTACAGACGGGCACGTTGAAGACAGCGTGTAACCTTCAAGGCCATCCATGCAGAGCTCCCTTGTCTGCCCTGGGGCGGGGAGCAGCAGGCCACCCTGCCGCATCCACAGATGTTGCCTTCAGGGAAGGAAGCATCAAGCTGCATTTAAGCAGATGGTGCAGATTCCTGCAAACTCAACATCTTGTATTTCTTTTCTCCATGCAATTAAACAAATAGAGATTTGCCTTCTCCCAAAGTTGTTTTTTTTTTTTCCTCTCTCTCATCTCCCCAAGGGATTCCGTGGAGAGCAGTGGGCAAACAGATGCATCACTTGCAAAGATGGTATGGCATCGTCTGCACATCTGGGTGTATTTCAGATGCTCCTTGGGACTCTTCCACAAAGTCCCTGGGACTCACCTGAGAGGCCACACTGGTCTTGGGCACAGCAGCTGCAGTGGTGGTGAGGCCGGGGAGGGCTGGGAATCAGAGGTGAGATCTGATTCCAGGTCCCTGAGCCCGCTCAGGGTGGGGCAGCTTCTCTGAGCCAGCAAGTAGATAGAGCCGGGAGTGAATGAGGCAGATTCCAGGGCACACTGTGATGTGAGAACCCAAATGAGCCTGGGGGCAGTTGTCACTGTCTGGACTTAACTGAAAGGTTTGTATTCTGCTCTGGAAGGTCGTGGTGAGGGCAGAGAATCCTTGGCGCCTCCAGCTGGGACTGTGGCAGTGGTGATGGATATGCCTCCTCATGGTCCACCACAGCACGGAAAAGGTCTCAGGGGAGAAGAACCATTGTGATCAAGGACAGAGGCCTCGCTCTCACAAATGGCAATATCATCTCCACATTATTTCAATAACTGTTTGTGTAACGTCTAAGTTATGCCAGGTACTGCAGTGAGAACGCAGCAATAAAGTAGACAGAAATGGGCCCTACCTTTAGGGATGCAGTACAGAGTCTTTTATTTTTGGTGGGTAGAGCAGTCCAGTGACAGAGAGTCTCAGGGGAAGCGGGGAGGCTCTCTTGACAAACACCCTATTACGACTGCATGGTGGGAGGGTGCATCCTGCTCTCAACATGCTTCTCTGACCCACTGATATCACTTGGCCATGTGACCTGCTCTGACCAATGAAATGTGAGTGCAAGTGACATGTACCATATCAGGGTAGATGCTCTGAGAGTCAGGCCATGGTTCACCATGTGTCTCTTCCATGTGGCATGAGAGCCACCATGCTCTAGGAAAGGCTGTTCCTTTAGCCTGATCCCAGTGGGAAGCTAGCATGGAACAGAGTCACAGTCAGCCCAAGAAAAACATGGGGTAGAAACAATAAGTAAACCTTTGTTATTTTAAGCCAATGAGATTTGGGGGTCCTCTGCTACTACAGCACACCCTGCTATCCTGACCGATAATCCACTTAAGTGACCTCAGCAGCTAGAATTCCCATTTCTCCATCTGCATACCTTCAGCGTGGACACGGACAACTTTCTGGTGTCCTCTCAGGAGCTCACACCCTATGGTTCCTACAATCACACTATCATTCTACCCCTGGAATCCTGGACAAGAGGGGTTCCTCCAGGGCCTTGGAATCAGAAACTAGGATCTTTAGGTGAAGCAAGCCTGGCTTTGGATGAGCGGTCAGCCAGGTTCCTGGAGCAGGACCACAGATAACCAGTTGCTGACCAGCCTGGGCAAGGTCACTGTAGGCAACAACCTTCTCCCCAGGATAGGGGGCATGCTGTATGGTAGCTGCCTAAAAAACCTCAAAGAAATAGGCATATCTGGAGAGGAACTCACTGCTCACTGCCGCCATCCATGAGTCAGTGTGTGCAGCTTTTGGCTGCTGTATGATTAATGATTTAATCACATTCCCAAAGGGTGTGCACAAGTTTT
>NW_005874407.1:0-16049 GCF_000147115.1 Myotis lucifugus | reverse complement strand
ATCATTTCCATGTACAATCATTGTGTATTTTAAGAGTGTTATCAACATGAGAGAGTTTTCTTCGAAATATATACATGAATCTTCAGGATTTAAACTGCTTCTTCAAAAAACTCCAGCCAATTCAGCCAAAATAGTAAATATGAACAGTATTCTCTTTATTTAAAGGTTCATACACAAATTCTGAGCTCTATAAATGGCAATTCTTTTATATTAGAAAGAACTTTCTTCAGAAAAACATCTACTCAGTTAGCCAGAATTGTAACATTATCAGTAATGTTGTCATTTCACAACTTTATACCTCTAATCTTGGTGTTTGAACAAGGCCTTAACGAATGTACAGCTGTACTTACTTGTATTTCAAGAGTTTTCACACGTTTCCAATCATTTCCATGTACAATCATTGTGTATTTTAAGAGTTTTACCAACATGAGACAGTTTTCTTAGAAATGTATACATGAACCTCAGGATTTCAACTGCTTCTTTCAAAAACTCCAGCCAATTCATAGAAAATTGTAAATATGAACAGTATTCTCTTTATTTAAAGGCTTCATACACAAATTCTGAGCTCTATAAATGGTAATTCTTCATGTTTGAAAGATCTTTCTTCAGAAAAACGCCAAGTAAGTTAGCCAGAATTTTAACACTATCAGTAATCTTGTCATTAAACAGCTTTATACCTCTAATCTCAGTGTTTGAACAAGGCCTTAACGAAAGTATGGCTGTATTTACTTGTATTTCAAGGGTTTTCACACGTTTCTAATCATTTCCGTGTACAATCATTGTGTATTTTAAGAGTTTTACCAACATGAGACAGTCTTCTTAGAAATATATACATGAATCTTCAGGATTTAAACTGCTTCATTCATAAAACTCCAGCCAATTCAGCCAAAATAGTAAATATGAACAGTATTCTCTTTATTTAAAGGCTCATACATAAATTCTAAGCTCTATAAATGGCAATTCTTCATGTTTTAAAGAACATTCTTCAGGAAAACATCCAGTCAGTTAGCCAGAATTGTAACATTATCGGTAATCTTGTCATTAAACATCTTTATACCTCTAATCTCGGTGTTTGAACAAGGCCTTAACGAAAGTATGGCTGTATTTACTTGTATTTCAAGGGTTTTCACACGTTTCTAATCATTTCCATGAACAATCATTGTGTATTTTAAGAGTTTTACTAACATGAGACAGTTTTCTTCGAAATATATGCATGAATCTTCAGGATTTAAACTGCTTCTTTCAAAAAACTCCAGCCAATTCAGCCAAAATATTAAATATGAACAGTATTCTCTTTATTTAAAGGTTCATACACAGATTCTGAGCTCTATAAATGGCAATTCTTCATGTTTAAAAGAACTTTCTTCAGGAAAACATCTATTTAGTTAGCCAGAATTGTAACATTATCAATAATCTTTTCATTAAACAGCTTTATAACTCTAATCTCGGTGTTTGAACAAGGCCTTAACGAAAGTATGGCTGTATTTACTTGTATTTCAAGGGTTTTCACACGTTTCTAATCATTTCCATGTACAATCATTGTGTATTTTAAGAGTTTTACCAACATGAGACAGTTTTCTTAGAAATATGTACAGGACAGTTCAGGATTTAAACTGCTTCTTAAAAAAACTCCAGCCAATTCATCCAAAATAGTAAATATGAACAGTATTCTCTTTATTTAAAGGCTTCATACACAAATTCTGAGCTCTATAAATGGCAATTCTTCATGTTTGAAAGAACTTTCTTCAGAAAAACATCTAGTCAGTTAGCCAGAATTGTAACATTATCAGTAATGTTGTCATTTCACAGCTTTATACCTCTAATCTTGGTGTTTGAACAAGGCCTTAACGAATGTACAGCTGTACTTACTTGTATTTCAAGAGTTTTCACACGTTTCAAATCATTTCCATGTACAATCATTGTGTATTTTAAGAGTGTTATCAACATGAGAGAGTTTTCTTAGAAATATATACATGAATCTTCAGGATTTAAACTGCTTCTTTCAAAAAACTCCAGCCAATTCAGCCAAAATAGTAAATAGGAACAGTATTCTCTTTATTTAAAGGTTCATACACAAATTCTGAGCTCTATAAATGGCAATTCTTCATGTTTGAAAGCGCTTTTTTCAGAAAAACATCTAGTCAGTTAGCCAGAATTGTAACATTATCAGTAATCTTGTCATTAAACTGCTTTATAGCTCTAATCTCGGTGTTTGAACAAGGCCTTAACGAAAGTATGGCTGTATTTACTTGTATTTCATGGGTTTTCACACGTTTCTAATAATTTCCATGTACAATCATTGTGTATTTTAAGAGTTTTACCAACATGAGACAGTTTTCTTAGAAATATGTACATGACACTTAGGATTTAAACTGCTTCTTTCAAAAAACTCCTGCCAATTCAGCCAAAATAGTAAATATGAACAGTATTCTCTTTATTTAAAAGTTCATACACAAATTCTGAGCTCTATAAATGGCAAGTCTTTCATGTTTGAAAGAACTTTCTTCAGAAAAACTCCAAGTAATTTAGCCAGAATTGTAACACTATCAGTAATCTTGTCATTTCACAGCTTTATACCACTAATCTCAGTGTTTGAACCAGGCCTTAACGAAAGTCTGGCTGTATTTACTTGTATTTCAAGGGTTTTCACACGTTTCTAATCATTTCCGTGTACAATCATTGTGTATTTTAAGACTTTTACCAACATGAGACAGTCTTCTTAGAAATATATACATGAATCTTCAGGATTTAAACTGCTTCCTTCATAAAACTCCAGCCAATTCAGCCAAAATAGTAAATATGAACAGTATTCTCTTTATTTAAAGGCTCATACATAAATTCTAAGCTCTATAAATGGCAATTCTTCATGTTTTAAAGAACATTCTTCAGGAAAACATCTCGTCAGTTAGCCAGAATTGTAACATTATCGGTAATCTTGTCATTAAACAGCTTTATACCTCTAATCTCGGTGTTTGAACAAGGCCTTAAGGAAAGTATGGCTGTATTTACTTGTATTTCAAGGGTTTTAACACGTTTCTAATCATTTCCATGTACAATCATTGTGTATTTTAAGAGTTTTACCAACATGAGACAGTTTTCTTAGAAATATATACATGAATCTTCAGGATTTAAACTGCTTCTCTCAAAAAACTCTAGCCAATTCAGCCAAAATAGTAAATATGAAAAGTATTCTCTTTATTTAAAGGTTCATACACAAATTCTGAGCTCTATAAATGGCAATTCTTCATGTTTGAAAGCTCTTTCTTCAGAAAAACATCTAGTCAGTTAGCCAGAATTGTAACATTATCAGTAATCTTGTCATTAAACCGCTTTATAGCTCTAATCTCAGTGTTTGAACAAGGCCTTAACGAAAGTATCGCTGTATTTACTTGTATTTCAAGGGTTTTCACACGTTTCTAATCATTTCCATGTACAATCATTGTGTATTTTAAGAGTTTTACCAACATGAGACAGTTTTCTTAGAAATATGTACATGACACTTAGGATTTAAACTGCTTCTTTCAAAACACTCGAGCCAATTCAGCCAAAATAGTAAATATGAACAGTATTCTCTTTATTTAAAGGTTCATACACAAATTCTGAGCTCTATAAATGGCAAGTCTTCATGTTTGAAAGAACTTTCTTCAGAAAATCATCTAGTCAGTTAGCCAGAATTGTAACATTATCAGTAATGTTGTCATTTCACAGCTTTATACCTCTAATCTCGGTGTTTGAACAACGCCTTAATGAAAGTATGGCTGAATTTACTTGTATTTCAAGGGTTTTCACATGTTTCTAATCATTTCCATGAACAATCATTGTGTATTTTAAGAGTTTTACCAACATGAGACAGTTTTCTTAGAAATATATACATGAATCTTCAGGATTTAAACTGCTTCTTTCAAAAAACTCCAGCCAATTCAGCCAAAATATTAAATATGAACAGTATTCTCTTTATTTAAAGGTTCATACACAAATTCTGAGCTCTATAAATGGCAATTCTTCATGTTTAAAAGAACTTTCTTCAGGAAAACATCTATTTAGTTAGCCAGAATTGTAACATTATCAATAATCTTTTCATTAAACAGCTTTATAACTCTAATCTCGGTGTTTGAACAAGGCCTTAACGAAAGTATGGCTGTATTTACTTGTATTTCAAGGGTTTTCACACGTTTCTAATCATTTCCATGTACAATCATTGTGTGTTTTAAGAGTTTTACCAACATGAGACAGTTTTCTTAGAAATATGTACAGGACAGTTCAGGATTTAAACTGCTTCTTAAAAAAACTCCAGCCAATTCATCCAAAATAGTAAATATGAACAGTATTCTCTTTATTTAAAGGCTTCATACACAAATTCTGAGCTCTATAAATGGCAATTCTTCATGTTTGAAAGAACTTTCTTCAGAAAAACATCTACTCAGTTAGCCAGAATTGTAACATTATCAGTAATGTTGTCATTTCACAACTTTATACCTCTAATCTTGGTGTTTGAACAAGGCCTTAACGAATGTACAGCTGTACTTACTTGTATTTCAAGAGTTTTCACACGTTTCCAATCATTTCCATGTACAATCATTGTGTATTTTAAGAGTTTTACCAACATGAGACAGTTTTCTTAGAAATGTATACATGAACCTCAGGATTTCAACTGCTTCTTTCAAAAACTCCAGCCAATTCATAGAAAATTGTAAATATGAACAGTATTCTCTTTATTTAATGGCTTCATACACAAATTCTGAGCTCTATAAATGGTAATTCTTCATGTTTGAAAGATCTTTCTTCAGAAAAACGCCAAGTAAGTTAGCCAGAATTTTAACACTATCAGTAATCTTGTCATTAAACAGCTTTATACCTCTAATCTCAGTGTTTGAACAAGGCCTTAACGAAAGTATGGCTGTATTTACTTGTATTTCAAGGGTTTTCACACGTTTCTAATCATTTCCATGTACAATCATTGTGTATTTTAAGAGTTTTACCAACATGAGACAGTTTTCTTAGAAATATATACATGAATCTTTAGGATTTAAACTGCTTCTTTCAAAAAACTCTAGCCAATTCATCCAAAATAGTAAATATGAACAGTATTCTCTTTATTTAAATGTTCATACACAAATTCTGAGCTCTATAAATGGCAATTCTTCATGTTTAAAAGAACTTTCTTCAGGAAAACATCTATTTAGTTAGCCAGAATTGTAACATTATCAATAATCTTTTCATTAAACAGATTTATAATCTAATCTCGGTGTTTGAACAAGGCCTTAACGAAAGTATGGCTTTATTTACTTGTATTTCAAGGGTTTTCACACGTTTCTAATCATTTCCATTTACAATCATTGTGTGTTTTAAGAGTTTTACCAACATGAGACAGTTTTCTTAGAAATATGTACAGGACAGTTCAGGATTTAAACTGCTTCTTAAAAAAACTCCAGCCAATTCAGCCAAAATAGTAAATATGAACAGTATTCTCTTTATTTAAAGGCTTCATACACAAATTCTGAGCTCTATAAATGGCAATTCTTCATGTTTGAAAGCGCTTTCTTCAGAAAAACATCTAGTTAGTTAGCCAGAATTGTAACATTATCAGTAATCTTGTCATTAAACCGCTTTATAGCTCTAATCTCGGTGTTTGAACAAGGCCTTAACGAAAGTATGGCTGTATTTACTTGTATTTCAAGGGTTTTCACACGTTTCTAATCATTTCCATGTACAATCATTGTGTATTTTAAGAGTTTTACCAACATGAGAGAGTTTTCCTAAAAATATATACATGAATCTTCAGGATTTAAACTGCTTCATTCAAAAAACTCCAGCCATTTCAGCCAAAATAGTAAATATGAACAGTATTCTCTTTACTTAAAGGCTTCTTACACAAATTCTGAGCTCTATAAATGGCAAGTCTTCATGTTTGAAAGAACTTTCTTCAGAAAAATGCCAAGTAAGTTTGCCAGAATTGTAGCATTATCAGTAATCTTGTCATTTCACAGCTTTATACCACTAATCTCGGTGTTTGAACAAGGCCTTAACAAAAGTATGGCTGTATTTACTTGTATTTCAAGGGTTTTCACACGTTTGTAATCATTTCCATGTACAATCATTGTGTATTTTAAGAGTTTTACGAACCTAAGACAGTTTTCTTAGAAATATATACATGAATCTTCAGGATTTAAACTGCTTCTTTCAAAAAACTCGAGCCAATTCAGCCAAAATAGTAAATATAAACAGTAATCTCTTTATTTAAAGGCTTCATACACAAATTCTGAGGTCTATAAATGGCAATTCTTCATGTTTGAAAGAACTTTCTTCAGAAAATCATCTAGTCAGTTATCCAGAATTGTATCATTATCAATAATGTTGTCATTTCACAGCTTTATACCTCTAATCTCGGTGTTTGAACAAGGCCTTAACGAAAGTATGGCTGTATTTACTTGTATTTCAAGGGTTTTCACACGTTTCTAATCATATCTATGTACAATCATTGTGTATTTTAAGAATTTTACCAAAAAGAGACAGTTTTCTTAGAAATATATACATGAATCTTCAGGATTTAAAATGCTTCTTTCAAAAAACTCTAGCCAACTCAGCCAAAATAGTAAATATGAACAGTATTCTTTTTATTTAAAGGTTCATACACAAAATCTGAGCTCTATAAATGGCAATTCTTCATGTTTGAAAGCGCTTTCTTCAGAAAAACATCTAGTCAGTTAGCCAGAATTGTAACATTATCAGTAATGTTGTCATTTCACAGCTTTATTCCTCTAATCTTGGTGTGTGAACAAGGCCTTAACGAATGTACAGCTGTACTTACTTGTATTTCAAGAGTTTTCACACGTTTCAAATCATTTACATGTACAATCATTGTGTATTTTAAGAGTTTTATCAACATGAGAGAGTTTTCTTAGAAATATATACATGAATCTTCAGGATTTAAACTGCTTCTTTCAAAAAACTCCAGCCAATTCAGCCAAAATAGTAAATATGAACAGTATTCTCGTTATTTAAAGGTTCATACACAAATTCTGAGCTCTATAAATGGCAATTCTTCATGTTTGAAAGCGCTTTCTTCAGAAAAACATCTAGTTTGTTAGCCAGAATTGTAACATTATCAGTAATCTTGTCATTAAACCGCTTTATAGCTCTAATCTCGGTGTTTGAACAAGGCCTTAACGAAAGTATGGCTGTATTTACTTGTATTTCAAGGGTTTTCACACGTTTCTAATCATTTCCATGTACAATCATTGTGTATTTTAAGAGTTTTACCAACATGAGACATTTTTCTTAGAAATATGTACATGACAATTTAGGATTTAAACTGCTTCTTTCAAAAAACTCCAGCCAATTCAGCCAAAATAGTAAATACGAACAGTATTCTCTTTATTTAAAGGCTTCATACACAAATTCTGAGCTCTATAAATGGCAAGTCTTCATGTTTGAAAGAGCTTTCTTCAGAAAAACGCCAAGTAAGTTTGCCAGAATTGCAACATTATCAGTAATCTTGTCATTTCACAGCTTTATACCACTAATCTCGGTGTTTGAACAAGGCCTTAAGGAAAGTATGGCTGTATTTACTTGTATTTTAAGGGTTTTCACACGTTTCTAATCATTTCCATGTACAATCATTGTGTATTTTAAGAGTTTTACCAACATGAGAGAGTTTTCTTAAAAATATATACATGAATCTTCAGGATTTAAACTGCTTCATTCAAAAAACTCCAGCCATTTCAGCCAAAATAGTAAATATGAACAGTATTCTCTTTATTTAAAGGTTCATACACAAATTCTGAGCTCTATAAATGGCAATTCTTCATGTTTGAAAGAACTTTCTTCAACAAAACATCTAGTCAGTTAGCCAGAATTGTAACATTATCGGTAATCTTGTGATTAAACAGCTTTATACCTCTAATCTCGGTGTTTGAACAAGGCCTTAAGGAAAGTATGGCTGTATTTCCTTGTATTTCAAGGGTTTTCACACGTTTCTAATCATTTCCATGTACAATCATTGTGTATTTTAAGAGTTTTACGAACCTAAGACAGTTTTCTTAGAAATACATACATGAATCTTCAGGATTTAAACTGCTTCTTTCAAAAAACTTGAGCCAATTCAGCCAAAATAGTAAATATGAACAGTAATCTCTTTATTTAAAGGCTTCATACACAAATTCTGAGCTCTATAAATGGCAATTCTTCATGTTTGAAAGAACTTTCTTCAGAAAAACATCTAGTCAGTTAGCCAGAATTGTATCATTATCAGTAATGTTGTCATTTCACAGCTTTATAGCTCTAATCTCGGTGTTTGAACAAGGCCTTAACGAAAGTATGGCTGTATTTACTTGTATTTCAAGGTTTTTCACACGTTTCTAATCATTTCCATGTACAATCACTGTGTATTTTAAGAGTTTTACCAACATGAGACAGTTTTCTTAGAAATATATACATGAATCTTCAGGATTTAAACTGCTTCTTTCAAAAAACTCCAGCCAACTCAGCCAAAATAGTAAATATGAACAGTATTCTTTTTATTTAAAGGTTCATACACAAATTCTGAGCTCTATAAATGGCAATTCTTCATGTTTGAAAGCGCTTTCTTCAGAAAAACATCTAGTCAGTTAGCCAGAATTGTAACATTATCAGTAATGTTGTCATTTCACAGCTTTATTCCTCTAATCTTGGTGTTTGAACAAGGCCTTAAGGAATGTACAGCTGTCCTTACTTGTATTTCAAGAGTTTTCACACGTTTCAAATCATTTCTATGTACAATCATTGTGTATTTTAAGAGTTTTATCAACATGAGAGAGTTTTCTTAGAAATATATACATGAATCTTCAGGATTTAAACAGCTTCTTTCAAAAAACTCCAGCCAATTCAGCCAAAATAGTAAATATGAACAGTATTCTCTTTATTTAAAGGTTCATACACAAATTCTGAGCTCTATAAATGGCAATTCTTCATGTTTGAAAGCGCTTTCTTCAGAAAAACATCTAGTTAGTTAGCCAGAATTGTAACATTATCAGTAATCTTGTCATTAAACCGCTTTATAGCTCTAATCTCGGTGTTTGAACAAGGCCTTAACGAAAGTATGGCTGTATTTACTTGTATTTCAAGGGTTTTCACACGTTTCTAATCATTTCCATGTACAATCATTGTGTATTTTAAGAGTTTTACCAACATGAGAGAGTTTTCTTAAAAATATATACATGAATCTTCAGGATTTAAACTGCTTCATTCAAAACACTCCAGCCATTTCAGACAAAATAGTAAATATGAACAGTATTCTCTTTATTTAAAGGCTTCATACACAAATTCTGAGCTCTATAAATGGCAAGTCTTCATGTTTGAAAGAACTTTCTTCAGAAAAACGCCAAGTAAGTTTGCCAGAATTGTAACATTATCAGTAATCTTGTCATTTCACAGCTTTATACCACTAATCTCGGTGTTTGAACAAGGCCTTAACAAAAGTATGGCTGTATTTACTTGTATTTCAAGGGTTTTCACACGTTTGTAATCATTTCCATGTACAATCATTGTGTATTTTAAGAGTTTTACCAACATGAGAGAGTTTTCTTAAAAATATATACATGAATCTTCAGGATTTAAACTGATTCATTCAAAAAACTCCAGCCATTTCAGCCAAAATAGTAAATATGAACAGTATTCTCTTTATTTAAAGGTTCATACACAAATTCTGAGCTCTATAAATGGCAATTCCTCATGTTTGAAAGAACTTTCTTCAGAAAATCATCTAGTCAGTTAGCCAGAATTGTAACATTATCAGTAATGTTGTCATTTCACAGCTTTATACCTCTAATCTCGGGGTTTGAAGAGGGCTTAACGAAAGTATGGCTGTATTTACTTGTATTTCAAGGGTTTTCCAACAGGTTTCCTAATCATTCCCAATGTACAATCCATTGTGGTATTTTAAGGAGTTTTACAAACATGAGACAGTTTTCTTAGAAAATATGTACATGACACTTCAGGATTTAAACTGCTTCTTTCAAAAAACTCCAGCCAATTCAGCCAAAATAGTAAATATGAACAGTATTCTCTTTATTTAAAGGTTCATACACAAATTCTGAGCTCTATAAATGGCAATTTTTCATGTTTGAAAGAACTTTCTTCAGAAAATCATCTAGTCAGTTATCCAGAATTGTATCATTATCAGTAATGTTGTCATTTCACAGCTTTATACCTCTAATCTCGGTGTTTGAAAAAGGCCTTAACGAAAGTATGGCTGTAATTACTTGTATTTCAAGGGTTTTCACACGTTTCTAATCATTTCCATGTACAATCATTGTGTATTTTAAGAGTTTTACCAACATGAGACAGTTTTCTTAGAAATATATGCATGAATCTTCAGGATTTAAACTGCTTCTTTGAAAAATCTCCATCCAATTCAGGCAAAATAGTAAATATGAACAGTATTCTCTTTATTTAAAGGCATCATACACAAATTCTGAGCTCTATAAATGTCAATTCTTCATGTTTGAAAGAACTTTCTTCAGAAGAACGCCAAGTAAGTTAGCCAGTATTGTATCATTATCAGTAATCTTGTCATTTCACAGCTTTATACCGCTAATCTTGGTGTTTGAACAAGGCCTTAACGAAAGTATGGCTGTATTTACTTGTATTTCAAGGGTTTTCACACGTTTCTAATCATTTCCATGTACAATCATTGTGTATTTTAAGAGTTTTACCAACATGAGAGAGTTTCCTTAGAAATATATACATGAATCTTCAGGATTTAAACTGCTTCTTTCAAAAAACTCCAGCCAATTCAGCCAAAATAGTAAATATGAACAGTATTCTCTTTATTTAAAGGTTCATACATATTCTGAGCTCTATAAATGGCAATTCTTCATGTTTGGAAGAACTTTCTTCAGAAAATCATCTAGTCACTTAGCCAGAATTGTAACATTATCAGTAATGTTTTCATTTCACAGCTTTATACCAATAATCTCGGTATTTGAAAAAGGCCTTAACGAAAGTATGGCTGTATTTACTTGTATTTCAAGGGTTTTCACACGTTTCTAATCATTTCCATGTACAATCACTGTGTATTTTAAGAGTTTTACCAACATGAGACATTTTTCTTAGAAATATGTACATGACAATTTAGGATTTAAACGGCTTCTTTCAAAAAACTCGAGCCAATTCAGCCAAAATAGTAAATACAAACAGTATTCTCTTTATTTAAAGGCTAAATACACAAATTCTGAGCTCTATAAATGGCAAGTCTTCATGTTTGAAAGAACTTTCTTCAGAAAAATGCCAAGTAAGTTAGCCAGAATTGTAACATTATCAGTAATCTTGTCATTTCACAGCTTTATACCACTAATCTCGGTGTTTGAACAAGGCCTTAACGAAAGTATGGCTGTATTTACTTGTATTTCAAGGGTTTTCACACGTTTCCAATCATTTCCATGTACAATCATTGTGTATTTTAAGAGTTTTACCAACCTGAGAGAGTTTCCTTAGAAATATATGCATGAATCTTCAGGATTTAAACTGCTTCTTTCAAAAAACTCCAGCCAATTCAGCCAAAATATTAAATATGAACAGTATCCTCTTCATTTAAAGTCTTCATACACAAATTCTGAGCTCTATAAATGTCAATTCTTCATGTTTGAAAGAACTTTCCTAAGAAAAACGCCAGGTAAGTTAGCTAGAATTGTAACATTATCAGTAATCTTGTCATTTTACAGGTTTATACCGCGAATCTGCGTGTTTGAACAAGGCCTTAACGCAAGTATGGCTGTATTTACTTGTATTTCAAGGGTTTTCACACGTTTCTAATCATTTCCATGTACAATCATTGTGTATTTTAAGAGTTTTACCAACATGAGACAGCTTTCTGTGAAATATATACATGACAATTCAGGATTTAAACTGCTTCTTTCAAAAAATTCCAGCCAATTCAGCCAAAATAGTAAATAGGAACAGTATGCTCTTTATTTAAAGGTTCATACACAAATTCTGAGCTCTATAAATGGCAATTCTTCATGTTTGAAAGAACTTTCTTCAGATAAACGCCAAGTAAGTAGCCAGAATTGTAACATTATCAGTAATCTTGTCATTAAACAGCTTTATACCTCTAATCTCGGTGTTTGAACAAGGCCTTAACGAAAGTATGGCTGTATTTACTTGTATTTCAAGGGTTTTCACATGTTTCTAATCATTTCCATGTACAATCATTGTGTATTTTAAGAGTTTTACCAACATGAGACAGTTTTCTTAGAAATGTATACAAGAACCTCAGGATTTAAACTGCTTCTTTCAAAAAACTCCAGCCAATTCAACCAAAATAGTAAATATGAACAGTATTCTCGTTATTTAAAGGTTCATACACAAATTCTGAGCTCTATAAATGGCAATTCTTCATGTTTGAAAGCGCTTTCTTCAGAAAAACATCTAGTTTGTTAGCCAGAATTGTAACATTATCAGTAATCTTGTCATTAAACCGCTTTATAGCTCTAATCTCGGTGTTTGAACAAGGCCTTAACGAAAGTATGGCTGTATTTACTTGTATTTTAAGGGTTTTCACACGTTTCTAATCATTTCCATGTACAATCATTGTGTATTTTAAGAGTTTTACCAACATGAGACATTTTTCTTAGAAATATGTACATGACAATTTAGGATTTAAACTGCTTCTTTCAAAAAACTCCAGCCAATTCAGCCAAAATAGTAAATACGAACAGTATTCTCTTTATTTAAAGGTTTCATACACAAATTCTGAGCTGTATAAATGGCAAGTCTTCATGTTTGAAAGAACTTTCTTCAGAAAAACGCCAAGTAATTTTGCCAGAATTGCAACATTATCAGTAATCTTGTCATTTCACAGCTTTATACCACTAATCTCGGTGTTTGAACAAGGCCTTAAGGAAAGTATGGCTGTATTTACTTGTATTTTAAGGGTTTTCACACGTTTCTAATCATTTCCATGTACAATCATTGTGTATTTTAAGAGTTTTACCAACATGAGAGAGTTTTCTTAAAAATATATACATGAATCTTCAGGATTTAAACTGCTTCATTCAAAAAACTCCAGCCATTTCAGCCAAAATAGTAAATATGAACAGTATTCTCTTTATTTAAAGGTTCATACACAAATTCTGAGCTCTATAAATGGCAATTCTTCATGTTTGAAAGAACTTTCTTCAACAAAACATCTAGTCAGTTAGCCAGAATTGTAACATTATCGGTAATCTTGTCATTAAACAGCTTTATACCTCTAATCTCGGTGTTTGAACAAGGCCTTAAGGAAAGTATGGCTGTATTTCCTTGTATTTCAAGGGTTTTCACACGTTTCTAATCATTTCCATGTACAATCATTGTGTATTTTAAGAGTTTTACGAACCTAAGAGAGTTTTCTTAGAAATACATACATGAATCTTCAGGATTTAAACTGCTTCTTTCAAGAAACTCGAGCCAATTCAGCCAAAATAGTAAATATGAACAGTAATCTCTTTATTTAAAGGCTTCATACACAAATTCTGAGCTCTATAAATGGCAATTCTTCATGTTTGAAAGAACTTTCTTCAGAAAATCATCTAGTCAGTTAGCCAGAATTGTATCATTATCAGTAATGTTGTCATTTCACAGCTTTATACCTCTAATCTCGGTGTTTGAACAAGGCCTTAACGAAAGTATGGCTGTATTTACTTGTATTTCAAGGGTTTTCACACGTTTCTAATCATTTACATGTACAATCATTGTGTATTTTAAGAGTTTTACCAACATGAGAGAGTTTCCATAGAAATATATACATGAATCTTCAGGATTTAAACTGCTTCTTTCAAAAAACTCCAGCCAATTCAGCCAAATTGGAAATATGAACAGTATTCTCTTTATTTAAAGGTTCATACATATTCTGAGCTCTATAAATGGCAATTCTTCATGTTTGAAAGAACTTTCTTCAGAAAATCATCTAGTCACTTAGCCAGAATTGTAACATTATCAGTAATGTTGTTATTTCACAGCTTTATTCCTATAATCTTGGTGTTTGAACAAGGCCTTAACGAATGTACAGCTGTACTTACTTGTATTTCAAGAGTTTTCACACGTTTCAAATCATTTCCATGTACAATCATTGTGTATTTTAAGAGTTTTATCAACATGAGAGAGTTTTCTTAGAAATATATACATGAATCTTCAGGATTTAAACAGCTTCTTTCAAAAAACTCCAGCCCATTCAGCCAAAATAGTAAATACGAACAGTATTCTCTTTATTTAAAGGCTTCATACACAAATTCTGAGCTCTATAAATGGCAAGTCTTCATGTTTGAAAGAACTTTCTTCAGAAAAACGCCAAGTAAGTTTGCCAGAATTGCAACATTATCAGTAATCTTGTCATTTCACAGCTTTATACCACTAATCTCGGTGTTTGAACAAGGCCTTAACGAAAGTATGGCTGTATTTACTTGTATTTTAAGGGTTTTCACACGTTTCTAATCATTTCCATGTACAATCATTGTGTATTTTAAGAGTTTTACCAACATGAGAGAGTTTTCTTAAAAATATATACATGAATCTTCAGGATTTAAACTGCTTCATTCAAAAAACTCCAGCCATTTCAGCCAAAATAGTAAATATAAACAGTATTCTCTTTATTTAAAGGTTCATACACAAATTCTGAGCTCTATAAATGGCAATTCTTCATGTTTGAAAGAACTTTCTTCAACAAAACATCTAGTCAGTTAGCCAGAATTGTAACATTATCGGTAATCTTGTCATTTAACAGCTTTATACCTCTAATCTTGGTGTTTGAACAAGGCCTTAAGGAAAGTATGGCTGTATTTCCTTGTATTTCAATGGTTTTCACACGTTTCTAATCATTTCCATGTACAATCATTGTGTATTTTAAGAGTTTTACGAACCTAAGACAGTTTTCTTAGAAATACATACATGAATCTTCAGGATTTAAACTGCTTCTTTCAAAAAACTCGAGCCAATTCAGCCAAAATAGTAAATATGAACAGTAATCTCTTTATTTAAAGGCTTCATACACAAATTCTGAGCTCTATAAATGGCAATTCTTCATGTTTGAAAGAACTTTCTTCAGAAAATCATCTAGTCAGTTAGCCAGAATTGTATCATTATCAGTAATATTGTCATTTCTCAGCTTTATACCTCTAATCTCGGTGTTTGAACAAGGCCTTAACGAAAGTATGGCTGTATTTACTTGTATTTCAAGGGTTTTCACACGTTTCTAATCATTTCCATGTACAATCATTGTGTATTTTAAGAGTTTTACCAACATGAGAGAGTTTCCATAGAAATATATACATGAATCTTCAGGATTTAAACTGCTTCTTTCAAAAAACTCCAGCCAATTCAGCCAAATTGGAAATATGAACAGTATTCTCTTTATTTAAAGGTTCATACATATTCTGAGCTCTATAAATGGCAATTCTTCATGTTTGAAAGAACTTTCTTCAGAAAATCATCTAGTCACTTAGCCAGAATTGTAACATTATCAGTAATGTTGTCATTTCACAGCTTTATACCAATAATCTCGGTATTTGAAAAAGGCCTTAACGAAAGTATGGCTGTATTTACTTGTATTTCAAGGGTTTTCACACGTTTCTAATCATTTCCATGTACAATCACTGTGTATTTTAAGAGTTTTACCAACATGAGACATTTTTCTTAGAAATATGTACATGACAATTTAGGATTTAAACTGCTTCTTTCAAAAAACTCGAGCCAATTCAGCCAAAATAGTAAATACGAACAGTATCCTCTTTATTTAAAGGCTAAATACACAAATTCTGAGCTCTATAAATGGCAAGTCTTCATGTTTGAAAGAACTTTCTTCAGAAAAATGCCAAGTAAGTTAGCCAGAATTGTAACATTATCAGTAATCTTGTCATTTCACAGCTTTATACCACTAATCTCGGTGTTTGAACAAGGCCTTAACGAAAGTATGGCTGTATTTACTTGTATTTCAAGGGTTTTCACACGTTTCCAATCATTTCCATGTACAATCATTGTGTATTTTAAGAGTTTTACCAACATGAGAGAGTTTCCTTAGAAATATATGCATGAATCTT
>NW_005874406.1:11008-17966 GCF_000147115.1 Myotis lucifugus | reverse complement strand
TCTGGGACCCCTCGGTCAATGTCTGATCGGGCCTAAACCGGCAGTCGGACATCCCTCTCACAATCCGGGACTGCTGGCTCCTAACCCCTCGACTGCCTGCCAGCCTGATTGTCCCTAACCGCTTCTGCCTGCCAGCCTGATCACCCCCTAACCGCTGCCCTGCTGGCCTGATTGCCCCTAACTGCCCTCCCCTGCTGGCCTGATAGCCCCTAACTGCCTCTGCCTGCCTGATCACCCCTAACTGACCTCCCCTGCCAGCCTGATCTCACCCCCAACTGCCCTCCCCTGCTGGCCAATTTGGTTCTGACTGGTCGGTTCCTATGCCAGTCAAAATCAAAAGCTCCACTTCCTAGGCAGCCATTGGCTCCTCACAGTTGACCCAGATTTGGTTCTGATTGGTCAGTTTCTATGACAGTCAGTGTCAAAAGCTCTGCCTCCTAGGCAGCCATTGGCTCCTCACACTTCACCCAGATTAGGTTCTGATTGGTCGGTTTCTCTGCCAGTCAGCATCTCTGGGCCTATCAACGGGGCCTGATCACAAAGGCGGGGCTGATCAGCAGCCCTGGTGGAGGCCTGGAGAGAAATGGAGGTGCGGCTGCTAGAGAGAAAGAGAGAGGCAAGTGCTGATCAATGGGAGAGAGACATTGATCAGCTGCCTTCTGCACACCCCCTACTGGGGATTGAACCCACAACCCGGGCATGTGCCCTGACTGGGAATCGGACCATGACCTCCTGGTTCATGGGGCCATGCTCAACCACTGAGCCACACCAGGCACATCTGACGGTTTTGAGTGACAGTACCTTCAAGCCACATGAGCATGGTTAAGCAGGAGGGCATTTCCCGGCAGGCTCCACGGGAGGGGTGATGGAGAGAGGGCTTTCAGGACACCCAGGGCGCTCATATGATGCAGAAGGTCACCGCCAATTCACATGCAGTGTGAAGAGGAAATGGTGAAAGTTCACTGAATGGAGAAGGAAATAAAAATCCTTGTCTTAGTGCCAGGAAGAGCAACAGAACAGCCTGGTCTAAAAGTCACGTTTTCTGCGCCTCCCCTGACACAGGCTCTACGCCTGCTGGGAGGAGGGAGGACAGTGCTTGCCCGTTTCCCCCTGGAATGAGGAATGGCCAGGGGGCCAGGCTTAAATAACTTAGGGGATTTGATGTTCACTAGTCGGCATCAAGTCTTAGTTGTTAGGAATGGATTCTTGAGGCAGTTTTTGGAATCTCCATCCTTGACTAGGTCATTTATAGTCATTCATTAACTAAGCAAATATCCATTGAGCATTTAATTTATGCCAGGCACTGTGCTGGGTTGTTGGAATAAATGGATCAATGGGGTAAGACAGTCATTATTCAGTTAATCACATGTATAACTGTGTCAGTTGTGATAGGAGGGAGGGAAGCTTCCTTGAGGAAAATGATGATGAGGATCTGAAGGATGAATAGGAAATGACTAGATTTAAATGAAACCTCACAGAATGTTCCATGCAGAAGAAACAGCATGTGCAAAGGGCTTGCGGCAGGAAGGATTGTGGTCTCTTCAAGATGTTGCAAGGAGGTCAGTAAGGCTGGTCTGTGAGATGAAGTAGAGAGGAAAGTAGGGTCCAGCTCATGCAGGCCTGTCTGTACATCTTAGGGATTTTGTTCTTTTTTCTAAGAGCAATGGAAGTCATAAAAGACTTTTAAACGGCTTGTGTGTGTGTGTGTGTGTGTGTGTGTGTGTGTGTGTGTGACATGAGCAGATTTCTTCTGTGGAAAGTAATCTGCTCACAAGTAGGCTGGAACGCCCTGGGATGGTTTGTTCATGCTGCCAGTTAGGATGGAGGTGCGAGTTCTCTGAGGTCTTTTCAGCAATCCAGTTCCCTTTTTAAAGGGGTTGTTACCTGCCCCTCTGCGGAAGGGCAGAGAGGGAAGAGAGGGTCATGGGAGGTCCCATTTTGTTCATGAGGTTTTGCTCTTTGCTGAGAGCTGGATATACTTTTAACAAATTTTGTAGAAGTTGAGAGACTAACCTAGTGGGGTGCTTGCCTCTCTCCCCAAATGGAATAAACGTTCTGAGATCCATGGATACCACCCAGAGTCCAAGAGTGCGAGCAAGGCAGGAGCGATGGCCACGCACTGAGGGCCAGTAACCTGATGCATTTCCAGGTGTGGATATGGTCAACCCACAGAACTGGGCAGTGGAATGAGAATGAGAGGGGCTATTTGAAATAGCCGAGGTCAATTGCGGTCACTATAACATTGCAAATAGTTGAATCCTTAACATATGGAAGGAAAACCGCTTTAATTGTATTATCAGACATCCTATTCAATCTGTGTTACATTTTCTCTGACCCTCTGTACTCTCTCTGACCCTCTAAACTCTGTCTGGTGACTATTTTTCTAAAGACTTGCCAAGGTCGTTAAGTAGATTTCTACTTGGTGGAAAAATCTGGCACTATTATGTGATCACTTTAAGCAGAAAACGGAACATGTCATAAGTTCTAAATCCATTAGATGAGAAGCAGTGTGGAATCAGAAGTGTCTACAATGTCAAAGCAAAATCAAGATCGATATATAGGCATTTACGGGAGCCAGCCTCTGAGATGGCCCCTGCGACCCACTTCCTGGTGTCCTTGCTCCCTTGTAGTTCCTTCCCACGTTGAATAGGGTTGATCTGTGTGAACAACAGGAATTGGAGTGTGACTAGGTCATAAAAGACATGTGGCTTCCTCCTTGTTTCCCTGCTCAGAAATGTGTTCCCTGTCCCCTGTGCTCGCCACCTCTGGGCCTTTGCTGTGTAGTGCCCTCCAATCTGGAGTCTGGTGTGGTGCTACAAATAGAGGCTTGCCCTCAGAAATAGGGGCCTGTTTCCATTGCTTACTAGCAGGGAGGACCTTTTGGGGGAGAACTGTATTTTATTTTTATTTATTTACATATGTGTGTATCCATCCATCCATCCATCCATTGATTTTTAGAGAGTCAAAGGGAGGGAGGGGAAGGGGGGTGGAGAGAGAAACATCGATGTGAAAGAGGCAACAATCGATTGTTTGCCTCTGCATGCAGGATTGAACCTGCAACCCAGGTACACACCCTTGACCAGGAATTGAATCTGAGACCCTTTGGTCTGTGGGCCGACTCTCTAACCACTGACCACATTGACCAGGGCTGGAACTGTATTTTATTTTATTTTGTGGAGTAATAATGCACATAATTTTAAAAAAATTTAATTCTGTGTGCCAGTTGCCAAAATACCCCCAATTCTCTCGCCTCCTTTCAATCCCAGCAGCTCCCTTGTGTGTTTTTTGGCAGATCCTCTCTGTCGGTGATTCTCAGCCGGGTGTGATTCTGCCCACTCACACGGGGAGACATTTGGCCTTGTGTGGAGACATTTTACATTGCCACACCTGGAGGAGAGGGGTGGCATCTTATGGGTGGAAGCCAAGGATGCTGCTAAACATCTCACAATGAGCAGGACACCCCCCTTCCCCCGTACTCCCCCAATGTTGCAAAATTGGGATTTATGTATATAAGTGTGTGTGTGTGTGTGTGTGTGTGTGTGTATTCCTTCCTATTTACACAAATGGCTGTTATCTGACTTTAAACATAGTTGGTGAGCAATAGATAGAATGACTGAATAATTTTGGCAAACCACACCTGTGATTCTAGAATCCTCTTTTCTCAGTTGGGAAAATGACACCCATAGTACCTGTCTCCCAGGGTTGTACATGCTCTAGCCCAGTGGTCGGCAAACTCATTAGTCAGCAGAGCCAAATATCAATAGTACAACAACTGAAATTTCTTTTGAGAGCCAAATTTTTTAAACTTAAACCATATAGGTAGGTACATTGTTGTTAACTTAATGAGGGTACTCCTAAGGCTTAGGAAGAACCACACTCAAGGGACCAAAGAGCCGCATGTGGCTCGCGAGCCGCAGTTTGCCGACCACGGCTCTAGCCTCATCTGTCTTTTCTGACTTGCTCTCCTGTGTCCTCCTCCTGAACTTCTCTCTTCGTGTGGTCCAGCAGTTGCTGTACTTTCTCCTCAAGATCCTCAGAGCCTTTTGCCCCTCCCATAGCATTTGTTGTGTTTTGCTTTGCCTATAGGAGTTGCTTATGTAGCTTATGAAACACTGTGTGAGCCTGGGATGCAGAGACGGACAAACTGGCCTGTGCTCTCCCACTGCCTCGTCCCGAGTCAGGCAGGACAGTTGATGCTGCTGGTAGGCACGCTGAGTGATGGCATCCAGGCTTGGAGAGGCTTTTATATGGCGGGGGAAGCAGAAATGCAAAAAGGGATGCCTTTGTTCCATGTAGGCGGGCCAGGAAAAGTGCCTGAGAGGGGAGGAGGCTTGAATTGAGTCTTGGGAGCAGTAAGAGTTAGTGAGGTGACTAGGGGTGGGAAAGGACATTTTAGATGAAGAACCAGAAGTCGGAGCATGGGACCTTTTGGATTGTTCTCTTCGGAGACTTGAGGGTGGCCATTTTCCTTATTCATTTTTGTATCCTTCGTAGTCTTACTCTAGGCAGTGAATAGGTTTGCATGTTCATGTCCTCATTCATTCAACAAGTATTTTTGAGTGCTTTCGTATTTGTGGTACCGAAGTGATGATATAAGTGGATTTAGGCACATTGGTGGTGGCAGATGGATTGTAACAGAAACCACGAGAGTAGCCCTGGCCGGTGCAGCTCAGTTGTTTGGAGTGTTGTCCTGTACACCGAAAGGCTTGATTCTCTCTCTCTCCCTTCCTCTCTCTAAAAAAAAAATCAATTAAAAAAAGCATTAAAAAAAACAACCTCCATTAGAATAGTAAGTGGCTTCTGCAGTGATCAGGTGTGGTTTAGTGAGGTTTGAGCTACAGATTAAGTCTTGTGAGTTGTGTGCACATGGAAGGATTCTGGAAATGTGTGTAAGAATAAGTCAGAAACTCTTCCTGCCCCAGTGACCACTAGGGAATGGAACTCGTTTGAGCCGACATTATTAGGTTGGTTTCGAGAAAGATAAAATAAAAGGCAAGGGGTTTGCTCTGCAGGCCGGTTACAGCAGTGCTCACGGTAATGAATACAATGGAGGATAGGAGTTGGGTGGGAGAGGTTTGTTCCTTTTCTAGGAAATTCCAGAGTCGTGGATCGACCTTATCCTTGGGGACTTCCAGACGAAGAGGAGAATACGGCCAAGTGCACATATTTCTCCTTTTAACACTTCCCTTTTTGTTCTTCCTTTGTTTTATTTGTTAAATTTCTGCACATGTTTCTCAAGTGTGTGGTCCAGAGAGAAGAAATCCTGGCTGAGTCTGGATTTAGGAAACTCTGAGTCCACTTTAGAAAAAAGGTCTGGACGAGCTTCAAAGCCTTTTTGGAACAAGACTGGGAGGTGGCATCAGCGATGGTCGAACGTCTGAGCAGATGTGGCACAGGAGGCTGTGAACACTCTGTCTTTTCCATCCCCGAATTGTCCGGGAGCCTGGAGACGTCGGCTCTGCACCAGGGGACGTGTTGGTTCCATGACAGCACAGGGAAGACTTAGGTGCCAATTTAGTTGGAAAACACGGAGTTCTTCGTGGCTTTGGAGCGAGAGCCAAGGCATTAAGAAGCCCTGGAAAATGGGCCGTGGGGCTGTCCTGTCGAGTCCATATGGAGAGGTCTTTTGAGCCAGTTGGGTGTGTAAATATGACCCTGCACTTGAGTTCAAGGTCAAGCCCACAGGGTTCTCCCTGCCTGGTCAGGCATTTGTCTGCTCAGTCTCTAAGCCTGTGACCTTGTGTGAGGAGACTCCACTGCTGCTTCGGTACTTGGTTTCTGAGGCCTCAGGACGCCAGGCACCTACCCTGCCGGTTGGGCTTCCGCCTACCCATCCTGCTGTGAACAGGGTCCGTGCAGCCACAACTCTCTGCCGTTGTTTCAATGTCTGTCTTAGTGGCCCTTCCAGGCAGAAGCAGACGCTTGTGCTGTGTACCGTGAACTCCCCGCTGCCGAGCTGGGAACAAACGCGGCTGGCAGGCGGCGGGCTCTGTGGCTGATTTGGGCCCAGCTGAGAACCAGGGTTAATCATTTACTGTACCTCTGGGCACTCACCGGTGCTGACCTTGACAAAACCCTGGTAGAAATTAGTCAAGCCTGGCCTGGCATTTAGCTAACAGGATAATACGGCGCAAAAATAACTTCTTGTTGAGAGGTTAATCTCCTCCCCGAGTTTACAGTTGACGTTTGGATACATTTGGTGCTATTCGCATCCAGCAGTGGGGACCCGTTAGCTTATCGTATTCACAGTGCTCCTGAGACCGCAATGTCACACAAGGTCAGGGGTCTGAGAACAAAAGCCACATTGATGGAGAAGCCTGTCGGGGAGGCAGGAGAACAGCCTTTGGGCTTGTGAGTGTGGCAGGTGCAGAGGCCTCCCCCGGGCTCTTTAATTTGAAATTCATAGCTCTTTTTCTTGAGCAGTTCTGAATCTTTTACCCCTGGTGCTAAGAGAAGGCTAAACTGCTTAAACTTCCCAGTAAAGTCAACAGCACTGCTGCTTTAGAAGGCCCTGTCATCGGAGGGGCTCACTCACGACAGAATTTGCTTTCTCTTTTCCCTGAAGTGAAACCAGCCCCAGGGCAATGAAGAAATCCAGATTGGAGTTCTGGTTAACTGTTGGATGAGCCTAGCCTGCCCACAGGGTGAGCCAAAGGTAGATGCTTACTTATTAGGGAGGATCTAGTGTTAGGAACCAGTGCTCTCTGAAATCCGAATGCAGTCACGTCCCTGTCAGGAGCTGTGCAGCCTAGCAGCTCCCTCCCTCCCCCAGCCCATGTGCAGTGACTTGGCCAGAGATGGTTCACACAGAGAATTTTGGGTTCCTGGTTAGTGCTTTTGCCAGTACACTGGCCATCACTGTAATCCAGCCAACAAATACATGCTCTGTAAATACAGGTGTGCTTTTGGGAAAGACCGCTGGCTCAAGTTGGGAGCGGGTAGAGGATGGGACCATCAC
>NW_005874406.1:8211-10333 GCF_000147115.1 Myotis lucifugus | reverse complement strand
ATGAAGTAGCAACGAAAATAATTTTATGGTTGGGTCACAACATGAGGAACTATATTTAAAGGGCCAGAAGGTTGAAAACCACTGATCTAGAAGCTAGAGGAAGAAAAGATGGCCCTGAGAGGCACAGGAGGGGCAGCAGAGATGGGGGGGGGGGGGGCAGGGAAAGCCATGGGCTAAAAGTAATGCCAGGGGGGAAATCTGCTCCTGGCATATTGACCCCCACTTATCCCAAAAAAAGAGCAGCCAGGGTTGGTTTTATTGCAACATTAAAAATACATGCTTACTAAAAAAATGACTTTTTAAATAAAATGGGAAGTATGAGAAACTAAAAGAAAAGAGCATAAATGCACCTTTTATCACCTGAGCGGGGTATTCTTTATGCCTCCTATTCCTAGGGATTCTCTGTCAGTAGCTTTCAGCATGGGTATGAAAATATACATTGAATTCAATGCTTAAAACTGTTACAAGTGCCATTTATTTGTCTGTGGGAAATAGGACCATAGTTCAATAAGACTCTTCTGGTCTTTGGGTAGGAGTTGGAAGAGACACCATTGGAAATAACATCAAAAGAATGATTTAAACCAGCGGTCGCCAACCTTTCGGACCTCACGGGCCACCAGTGGTCTGTGGACCACCGGTTGGTGACCACTGATTTAAATAACTCAGGGACCATCTTGAGAATGAAACTAATATTCATTTAAAAAATGTACACTCTAGCCGAGAATTTGTATAACCTTCTGAGAGGAGATGGACACACTCTTGGTTCCCAGTGATCCATCTGTGAGCTATGGACTCTGTGGGTCCAGGACCTGGGATCTCCTACCCACTGGCTTGGCGCCATCTCCCTTCCTCTTGACATCAACTTTCTTTGATATGTCTTTGGAGTTTTTCTATTACTCCCTCCAAATCATTCCTTGATAAACAGTATCTAGACACCAGATAAGCCAATATAATATGATATTAGTTCTCATTTTTTTTATTTCTTGGAATTTTCTTCATAGTCAACCATGTCATCTGCAATTTGGGATAGTATTGTTTTCCCCCTTTTTGATCTGTATGTCTTTGACTCTTTTTCCTACCTTTTGCTGGCTAGAACTCCCAGTACTTTGTTGACTAAGAATGGTGAGAATGGACATCTTTGCTTCATTCCTGATCTTTGGGGGAAAGCATTCAATCTTTTATCATTAAATATACTGTTAGTTGTAGATCTTTTGTTGGTGCTCTTTATTCAATTGAAGATGTTTTCCTCTAATTATGGTTTACTGGGAGGTTTTTTTTGGTATTTTGTTTTGTTTTTTTAAATCATGAACAAGTGTTGACTTTTGTCAAATGCTTTTTCTGTATCTATTGATATGATCATGTGATTTTTCTTCTAATTTTCAAATATTGAACCAGACTCTTGCATCCATAAAATAAACTCTTCTTGCTCATAGTGTATAATTATTTTTATATATTGCTGAATTCTACTTACTAATATTTTGTTAAGAATTTTCATGCCTATATTTATGAGAGATATTGGTCTTTTTTATTTGGTATTGTGTTTGTTTGGTTTTGGTATCAGGGTAATATTGACCTCATTAAACGAATTGAGAAACATATCTTCCTCTTCTGTTTTCTGGGAGAGATTGTGTAGGATTGATGTTTATTCTTTAAATGCTTGGTAGAACTCTCCGGTGAAACCATCTAAGCCTGGAGATTTCATTTACAAAATTTAAAAATAGGAATTCAATCTCCTTCATTGTTATGGGACTATTTAAATTATTTGTTTCATGTTGGCAAGTTGTGGAGGATTGTGCTTTTTGAAGAATTGGTTCATGCCATCTTAGTTGTCAGATTTACGTGTGTAGAGTATAGAACGTCCCCATATTCTTTAATGGCAGGAGCACAGCCCACTGGACAATGATTTAATAGTGTTTAGCTCCCTGCTATCTCTTCTGGTGCCTCAGCCTTGCTGAGCTCTCCTAATAGTTTGGCATTCTCCTTCTAGAGAAGGAAAGAGCCTGCCAAGGTAAGTGGGCAGACCAGGTCAGAGCTGGGAGACCAGGAACTCAGAGTTCATGAGCAGCTGAGTCAGGGGACTGGAATCAAAAGTGAGTGTGAGTCAGGACCAGGCAGGCTGGGG
>NW_005874406.1:0-6974 GCF_000147115.1 Myotis lucifugus | reverse complement strand
GGCGTTGGTGTTCTCTGATACTGGTAATAATTTTAATGTCATTGGGTTTTTGCCAAATAAATCTATATATTCAGATTTTCTTTTTGCTCAGGTTATTTTATATCTTTTTAAAAGGCCCAAGTTGAGGCAGGTATCTTCATGGGACTGGATGGTTAGAACTGTGTTTAGTTGCTAGTTTTGAAGATGTTGCTGTTTTTAGAATCTTGCCTTTACTGGTTTCTTTATTTCTCATAACAAGCAGGTCTGGAAATAGAGGTCATGTATTCTGACTAGATGAAGTAGATTTGGATGCAAGTTTAGATGCTGCCAGATATGCTATGTAGAAAAAAAAAAGAAGATAAATAGATTAGAAGATAGATAGATAAGATAGATTTTCTTGAAAGGAGTCTGCAATATGCTAGCCTCTGGATATAGTTTCAGGGTGTATGAAGTGGACAAGTTTCTGTGTGGACAGATGTTTTTACTTATTTAGGGTATGAATCTGGGAGTAGACTCTCTGGACCGTAAGGTAACTCTATGATGAACTATATGAAGAATTGCAAAACTGAATTTCAAAGTGGCTGCACCATTTTACATTCCCACCAGGAGTGTATGAGGGTTCCAGTTTCTTTACATTCTCCCCAACACTTGTTATTTCCTTTTTAATGACAGCCATCCTCTGGGTGTCAGATGGCATTTCATTGTGGTTTGGATTTGTATTTCCCTGATAGCTAATGATATTAAGGATCTTTTTATGTGCTTATTGGCTATTAGTATATATTTGCTGGAGAAATGTCTGTTCATTCAGATCCTTTGCCCATTTTTAAAACAGGGTTCTTATTATTATTGAGTTGTATTGGTTCTTCATATATTCTAGATACTAGTGTCTTATCACACTTAATTTGCAAAAATTTTCTTTCCATTCTATGGATTGTCTTTTTACTTTCTTGATGCTGTTCCTGGAAGCACAACTATTTTTTATTTTTATGATTTCCAGGTTTGACTTGTGTTGTATCTAAGAAACCATTGCCTAAACCAGCTTACTCTTCTCCTAAGAGTTTAAGTTTAGCTCTTACATTTAAGTCTCAGATCCATTCTGAGTCCACTTTTGAGTATGGTGTGAGGATGGGGTCCACTTCCTTTTGCATGTAAATGTCAGTTGTCCCAGGACCATTTGTTGAGACCATTCTTTCTCCATCGAATGGCCTTAGCACTGTTCTGTCCCTGTTAATGTGCACTGTCCACATTACCATCCACACTGTTCCCCAGAGGGGATTGAAATAGTGCTAACTGCTAAATTCAAATTAGGGTTGCTGCCATCTCAGGCGAGTGAGGGATTGTGAGGAAAATTAGACAGGTTTTGGGGAAAAGAGTGCTATCTTCTCTGAATATCTGCAGGTAGCATAAGCACATTTTTTACCCTGGTCTGTATGCAGCCTTACTGAGGTCACCTGGTCACTTGGAGAAATTTAGTGATGGACATAATTTCTCACTGGGCTTTCTTTCATATATGGGGAACAGTAGAAACTTGGAATAGTGAGAAAAAGGAGATGAGCTTAAGCAGTGGAAAGCACGGGTTCCTGAGTGTAATGGCTCCATTATTAAAAAGCGGTGTGACCCAAGTACACTGCTTCAGCTTCACTCTCAGTGTTCTCCCCTGTCAAAGGGGGACGCTGGGTTAACAACCCCGGCGGTCCTCTGCCGTTAAAGCTCTTTGATGCTGGCGTGTTTGAAGAGGTTGTCAACATGTTCAGGCTTTGCTGTTTAGAAACCATGCTATAAAAACATACTTGGTAATGCCAGAAAGTAAGGAAGCACTCAAAGGAAACACACACACACACACACACACACACACACACACTCACACTCACACACACTCACACACTCAGTCATACACCTGCTGCAGGTATAGCAAATTAACACAGCAGCCAACAGAAAGAGCTTCTGGCAGCCAAATCTGAAACAATTTGAGCAATAAAAGTAGCATTGGGTTATAACCCAAAATATAAAATAAATACCCGTGGATCCATACCGATATAAACAAATAATCGAATACATAAGTAAATGGGGAAGTATAGACACATCTCCCTTAAGAAGAATTCCAAACAATTCATACGGGCACTTTGCTTTCAAGGAGGTAGAGCTTAACTCCCCACTCCGTACCTGTGTGCTGCACACAGTGACTTCATTCTACTGTACACAGCTTGGAAAGAGGGAATAAAGAGTGACTTTTTTTTTGTCAGTAGAGAAACATGACAAACACCACCTTAGCCAGGTTATCAAGGTGAATATCAACAGCGATGAACCACATCGATAACATATATCCTTGATAGGATGTGGTGAGAATGACACTTTACTTCCAGGCCTTCTTCTCAAAGCCCACGACTGCAGTCTAATCATGAGAAAAACATCAGATAAGTCCCAATTGAGGGGGATTCTACAAAATACCTGACCAGTATTCTTCAAACGATCAAGGTCACCAAAACCAAGGAAAGTCTGCGGAGCTGTCACAGCCGAGAGGAGCTTGAGGAGGCAGGGTGACTAAATATCGTGTGGGATCCCAGATGGGATCCTGGGACAGAAAAAGGATGTTAGGTAAAAACTAAGGAAAGCTAGATGGAGTATGGACTTGAAAAAATAAGAATGTACCAGCATTGGTTGGTCAATTATGCCAAATGTACCAAACTAATGTAGGAAGAAAATAATAGAGAAGATTGAGTGTGGGGTATATAGGGATTTTATATTAGCTTAGTAATTTTTCTATAGTCTAAAACTGTTCTAAAAATACATTTTATTTAAACACTCCCCTCCCCCCCAAGAAAAAACAAACCAAAAAACCCTGTGTGGTGAAACCTTCTGATAGCCAGTTTGGCACCTCTTCTGTCAAGTCATCCCTGAGCAACCCGCCCCACTGGCACCACGCTCTCCATGCACACCTCCTGCATCTGTTACATCACTTGCACACCGCATTGCAGTTAATTTACTCTCCTGTCCTCCCTCCGACACGCTGAGCTCCTCGTTCATCTTTATGCACAGCCTCTGGCACACACTCACATGTTTGTTAACTGATAAAGGAATGAGCACACGAACAAATATTTCATGAATCTACTGCATGTCTGACCTTTCGCTGTCTTGGTTCCTGTGCTCAAAGATGCTCACATTGTAACTAAGAAACAGCGTAGTAATGGGATAATAATGCTGTGATGCAGCAAGAGAAGTAAGTGCCTGCTCTGTCTGCTTTAGAGACAGCATAGGGTCTCAATGAGATGATGGCAGTAAAAATGCATTTATCCCACGTGGGATTCAAATGGTATGGGTGGGACCAGCTTCCCAGGCCCCCTAGTTAGAGATTGATTTCTTTACTTAAGACCTTTACTCTTTGAAATCCTCATGTATGCGGACTAATTTGGAGGAGCCCACTTTAGCAGCTGAAGACTTTGATGTCTCAGGCTGATGAAGGCAGCATCTGGGAGACGTGGCAGTAAAGCAGGCACCACTTAATGGAGGGATGCAGTGGTTCTCAACCCTGGCTGCACATTAGAATCACCTGGGAATCACCTGAGGCCCAGAAACCAGGATTTTAAAAAGATTCCCAGGTGATTCTAATGTGCAGCCAAGGTTGAGAACCACTGGATTAGAGGATTTGACTCTCAGTAGCCCCAGAAAATGAGGCTCAAAAAAAAGGTGGGCCTAACTTGATTGACTTCTTCAGAGATGTCATACACATTTCGGAATTCCAGTCCAATCCTACCTAATAGCACAGTGCAGTGACTCAGGGCTGCCAGGCTGTCATTTGAAGGGGAAATTTCTGTGAGCAATAGGTTTGCAACTTTGTTTATACCCTGGCATTTTTTATGATAGGATGAATCTGCAGCTACTCACAAAAGCACCTACAATAAAGTAAAAATATATAGCTCAGCCGAGTGTGGTTCAGCAGTTGAGCATTGACCCAGGAACCAAGAGATCACTGGTTCAATTCCCAATCAGGGCATATGCCCAGGTTGTGGGCTCAATCCCCAGTAGGGAGCGTGCAGGAGGCAGCCAATGGATGATTCTCTCTCATCATTGATGTTTCTATCTCTTGCTCCCTCTCCCTTCCTCTCCGAAATCAATAAAAATATACTTAAAAAATAATAAAGTAAAAAATCCTATATAATAAAAGGCCAGGGACCATAAGCATAACAACCGAAACGACCGCTCGACCAGTTGCCATGAGGTGCATTGACCACTTCTCAGTCCCTCTCCCCGCGGCCCCGGGCGGGGTGGCTCGGCTCGCAGGCGGGGTGGCTCTGTGGCGGCAAGCTACGAGCACATGATTTCGTGTTCTGGGCTTCCAGTATATTTATAAAAGATCATGGGAAATATAAATCCAAATAGTCAATATTGGGGGTAGTGGGAACCACGTAGTCCAAAGATCCTGAGGGTGAATTAGAAACGTGGCCCTGAGACTCCTGGCAGTCAAAGGGAAGAAAGAAACATGATCGTCATAACATTTCCTGTCTATGAGGAAACTAAAAAACTATTTCCTCAGGGGAAGGAAAGCTTCTCTTCACATATAATTTTAAAAATTGTACTCAAATTTCTTACCTAGTCTAGGAGTATGGGGACTCCATGGGCAGAGAGAGCAGGTAGATGTGAAGACCCAGACATTCCACTGTCATTTGCACATGCCTGAGGCTCACACATCACTGAGAGAGGCAAGCTATTGGCCTGGAGTCCTAACCAGCCTCTTGGGTATGAGCATTTTAGCTCCAGATTCTACTTCCTTATAGAGAATTATGTGAGTGCAGCTGTCCTTTAGCCTCGGTGGGAAAAGGGGACTCGCCTGGCAGCCATAGATGGGTATATGAGTAGTCATGATTCTGAGATCTGGTTTGCCACCAGGAATAAACAAGGCGAGGAAAGTAGGTATATGAGACCAGGACTAATGCTTTTAATAGTGAGGTCATGATTTCAAATTTGCAGGAAAGTCCATGATGGTAGCAGCCAATCACCTTGATTCCCTTGTTCTTCTTCTGAAAGTATTAAAAGTTCAAGTAAGAGCTGAAGAAAGGGATGATCCCAGGAAGTTAGCAAAAGCTCACTTAGAATCATTCAAACCAGGTTGTCTTTCTTTGGACGGGATCATTAGGCAAGGAGATTGGGTGGCAGACAGATTTGGAAGGAATTTTCTAGCAACGGATGGCCCTGTCCTGTCAACTTGTTTTCCATGACATCAAGACAGAGAAAGCATACTTACCAAGTGTGTGGGTGACCCTCACCAGGCGGAGGGAGCCCCCCCTACTGTGTGATAGACACTAAAGTGGTCTCGACAGGCAGAAGCAGTGGATTAAAAATCAACTTGATTCAACTGAAAAGAGATAAGTGACAGCTCTTGTTTCTTTCCCCCTCCTTTTTAGGGGCTAAGAATAGAATGGAGGGTCCAAGGCTTAGTAGGACCAGAAGCTCCACTGCATGAACCCCGACCGGCCCTCAGCTCTGGTCACGTGCAAATGAACATGCTGTCAAACTTTAGGATCCTCTGAAGTACCATCTCGTGGATTCAGTGAGATCGCAAACTCCTGAATTCTACTTTTCCCACCTGCTGTGGTTTTCATGAGCACTTGGTAACGCTCCTCACTCAGGGCTATTAAGCAAGTAGCAAATTTTTATTGAGCTCCAATTGTGTTTATGACCCTGGTCCAGGCCCGGGAGCTAAGAAGTGAGACATGGTCTCCATCCCCAAGAAATCCAGGGCTCACTCCTCAGTATGTGTGGCTGAGGGATAAAGCCAATGCCACGGCCGTACCCCACAGCGCCCAGAAGAATCAGATAAGCAGCAGTCGCTCAGAGGGCGATGCGAGAACTGGGGATCGCATCCTGAATCTCACTTAAAAATTAAATTTCCCAAGCCAAGGAGGTGCAGGCTCCGAAGACCGTCATTTTTATATCCTTTGCTCTTGCCATTTAAAAATTGAACATTTATAGGCTCATTTAGTGACTTAGTGTTTTAAAGGCGTAGCCATCGTATGAACATTTGTAACTGGATAGTGTGCGAGTGAGAAGGAGGAGTTGAGCAGGATCTATGTTCTGGAGGCCAACAAGCTTTATTTATGATGGAAATACAAATGATTCTCTTTCTTCTTTATTTATCTTTAGGTCCCTGCTGTGGTTCTGTTGAAATCCAGGGTGTGAAAGGACCCACTTCTGTCTCCGCCCATCTCAGTCCTTTTTCCCCCACTGCACCTGGATTTAGCAGTTAACACCCTTCCCTTGTGAGCGGCTTATAATAAATTACTCCTCTACGATTAGGCTTTTAAAAATAGAAATAGAAAATTAAAAAGCGTTAGGAAGGGTGGATTTTGTTTGGGGAATGGGCCCAATCCCATGAACTTTCTGTTCTCTCTGTTTGGGGTTAACTGGTCTTGATTGTTCGCTTAGACTAATTGCACACGGTGCCTGTTACATTTTCCAGCCCAGAACAACTGGATTATATCTTTCTCTGTTCATTCCTGAACCCCGGCCACTTGTGATGGTGCACAGCGTCCAGTTGCTAACCCGTCCAGCAGATTTGGCCAAGGGTGTTCCCTGGAAACTTGAGTGTCTAGGCATGAGCTCAGACACTGGCATGCTTGCTGTCCTCCAAATAGCTCCATGTGTTTCTTGTAAAAAACCGACCTTAAAGCCAGAAGGTAGCTCCTCTCTTCCTCTGGATGCAATAGCTTTCTCTTCGCTTTTCTCTGAGGGATTTATCACTCCATTTTAGTATGACAGGAGCTGTGAAGATGGCTGTCATCACCTCGAAACTCTTCAAAGGCAGGGCCTTTATTTTTCTTTACGTCCTTCTGGGGGCTTCCTAGGTTAGAGGATCAGTTCATGTAACTTGGTCATATCCTGTGGGTCCTTAAACCACGAACCTTCCCTTAAACCACTAACCTTCTACAGGAAGCTTTTCCTGCAAAGTCACTGAAATGCTTGCATATGCAACCCAGAAACCAGCTGTCAGCAGCTCATTT
>NW_005874405.1:0-16061 GCF_000147115.1 Myotis lucifugus | reverse complement strand
CAATTCAAGAAGAGAAAAGGTTCCAAAGCTCATTTATGAGGCCAGCATTATCCTGATTCCCAAACTAGACAAAGACATTACAAAAAAGAAACTATAGGCCAGTAATCCTAATGAACATAGATGCAGAAATCCTCAACAAGATATTAGCAAAACAAATTCAGCAATACATAAAAAAGATCATACACAATGATCAAGTGGGATTTATTCCTGGGATGCAAGGTTGATTCAGTATCTGCAAATCAATTGACATGATACATCACATAAACAAAATGAAGGATAAAAATCATATGATGATATCAACAGATGCAGAATAGCATTTTCTAAAATCAAGCACCCATTTATGATAATTCTATAAAGTGTAAATAGCGGGCACATGCCTCAACATAAAGACCATATATGACAAGCCCACAGCTAACATCATACTCAATGGGCAAAAATTAAAAGGGTTTCCCTTAATCTGAAACAAGACAGAGATGTCTGCTTTCACCACTCTTATTCAACATAGTACTGGAAGTCCTAGTCACAGCAATCAGACAAGAAGAAGAAGTAAAAAGCATCCAAATTGGAAAGGAAGATATAAAACTGCCATTATTTGCAGATGCCATAATACTGTATATAGAGAACCCTCAAGAGTCCACCAAAAAACGATTAGAACTGATAAATGATTGAGTAGAGTAGTAGGATATAAAATAAATATTCAGAAGTTGGTTGCATTTTTATACATCAGTAAATGAACTATCAAAAAGAGAAATTAAGAAAACAATTCTGTTTACAATTGCATAAAAAAATACCTAGGAGTAAATTCAACCAAGGAGGTAAAAGACCTTTACTTAAAAAATTATAAGAAATCAAAGAAGATACAAATAAATGAAAGCATATACCTTGCTCATGGATAGGAAGAATTAACATTGTTAAAATGTCCATATTTCCCAAAGCAATCTATAGATTCAACACAATTTCTATCAAAAATACCAATGGTATATTTCACAGAACTAGAACAAATAATCCAAATATTTATAAGGAACCCCAGAGGACCCTCAAATAGCCACAGCAATCTTGAGAAAGAAGAACAAAGTTGGAGGTATCACACTGATACCAAACTATACTGTAAGGCTAGATCATCAAAATAGCATGGTTCAGTCATAAAAACAGACAGTAAATCAATAGAACAGAATAGAGAGCTCAGAAAAACCCTTGCCTGTATGGTCAGTTAATGTACGACAAAGAAGGTAAGAACATACATTGGGGGTAAAAATAGTCTATTCAATAAATAGTGTTGGGAAAACTGAACAGGAGAAAAATGAAACTAGACCACCTTCTCACACCATATGCAAGAATAAACCCAAAATGGATTAAAGAATTAAATGGAAGACCCCAAGCCACAAAATTCCTAGTAGAAAACATTGGCAGTAAACTCTGACATTTCTCTTAGCAATATTCTTTCTGACATATCTCCTTGGGCAAGGGAAACAAAAGAAAAAATAAACAAATGGGACTATATCAAACTAAAAAGTTTTTGCACAGCAAAGGAAACTATCAATAATATGAAAAGACAACCCACCGAATGAGAGGAGATATTTGCAAATGATATATTGGCTAAGGGATTAATACCCAAAATTTATAAAGAACTCATACAACTCAACATCAGAAAAACAATCCAATTAAAAAATGGGCAGAGGACCTGAATAGACACTGCTTCAGAGAGGACATACAGGTGTTTACTAGACATATGAAAAGATGCTCAATGTCATAAATTATCAGAGAATGTAAATTAAAAACAATGAATGTTACATCTGTCAGAATGGCTGTCATCAATAAATCCACAAACAAGTGTTGGGGAGGATGTTGAGAAAAGGGAATGCCCTCGTACAATGTTTGAATGCAAATCAGTGCAGCCCCTATGGAAAACTGTGGAGGTTCCTAAAAAAATGAAAAATAGAACTAAGTTATGACCCAGCAACTCCATTTCTGGTATAAATCCAAAGAAGCCCAAAATATTCATTTGAAAAGATATATGCACCTCTTATGTTCATTGCAGCATTATTTACAATAGCCAAGATATGGAAGCAACCCAACTGTCCATGAGTAGACAAGTGGGTGAAGAAGAAGTGGTTAGATATATACAATGGAGTATTACTGGGCCATAAAAAAGAATGAAATATTACCATTTGCAACAACATGGATGGATCTAGAGGGTATTATGCTACATGAAATAAGTCCAACAGAGGAAGACAAATGTCAGGTAAAGAATCTAAAGAAAAAATAAAATAGAAACAGACTCATAGATGCATTGAACAAACTTATGGTTGCCAGATGGTGGGAGGTAGGGGCCGGGGTTGGAGGGCTTGGTGAAAAAGGTAAAAGGATTGAGAGGTCTGAATAAATTGGTAGTTACAAAATAGTCATGGGGATGTAAAATGCAGCATAGGGAACATAGTCAATAATAATGTAATTAACTATGTATGGTGCCAGCTGATTACTTGAATTATCAGGGGATCACTTTGTAAATTATATAATTGTCTAACCATTATGCTGTACACCTGAAACTAATCTACACTAATAAAAGAGAAACATGGTAATTGGTGTACGACCGCTACCCTTCCCATTGGCTAATCAGCGTATCCTTATGCAAATTAACTGTCAGCCAAGATGGCGGCCGGCAGCCATGCACTGAAGTGAGCAGGGAGGCTTGCTTCCTCCAGGAACTGCAGACTCCAACGTTCCCCAGCTCACTTTCCGGCCTCTCAGCTGCAACTCTAAGCAACTATTACTATGTTGCAAATAAGAAGCTAAACAAAACTGGCTGTCAGTCAGCCCCGGACCGCAACATTGTATCCATGTTTTCAGCAGCGAGGCCTCAGAGCTAAAGCTGGCCCAGAATTAAAAAAAAAAAAGAAAAAAGAAAACAAGGAGCGATTGGGAGCTTTTAGTCAACTGCCAGAGGGAAAACAGCCCTCAGCCCCTCAGCCAGCCTGGCCAGGCACCCCAGTGGGGACCCCCACCCTGATCCAGGACACCCTTCAGGGCAAACCAGCCGGCCCCCACCCGTGCACCAGGCCTCTATCCTATATAGTAAAAGGGTAATATGCCTCCCGGCACCGGGATCAGCGGAGCAGCGAGGCTCCCGGCACCGGGATCAGCGTGACAGGGGGCAGCGCCAACCCCCTGATTCAGCGTTGACAGGGGGGCAGCGCCCCAACCCCCCGGATCAAGCCCCTGCTTCTGTGCCTGATAGGGGGGGGGGAGCTCCCCAATCCCCCGATTGCCCTGCGGCTCTGTGTGTGACAGGGTGCAGCGCACCAACTCCCTGATCGGCCCTGCTCTGTGTGTGACAGGGTTGGATGCCCCAACCCCCCGCCCCCACGGGCCCTGTTCTGTGAGTGACAGGGTAGAACCATAACCTCTCCATCGGCCCTGCCCTGAGTGTGACAGTGGCGGTGCCCCAATCCCCTGATCGGCCCTGCTCTGTGGGTGATAGAGGGTGGTGCCCCAACCCCCCTCCACGGGCCTTGCTCTGTGTGTGACAGGGTAGAGCCATAACCTCCCCATTGGCCCTGCCCTGAGTGTGACAGGGTGCAGCGCCCCAACCCCTTGATCCGCCCTGCTCTGTGTGTGACAGGGGTCGGTGCCCCAACTCCCCTATCGGCCCTACTCTGTGAGTGACAGGGGGGAGCTCCTCAACCCCCTGATGGGCCCTGCTCTGTGAGTGACAGGGGGCAGTGCCCCAACCCCCCTGATGGACCCTGCTCTGTTAGTGACAGGGGGCAGCGCCCCAACCCCCTGATCGGCCCTGCTCTGTGCGTGACAGGGGGTGGCGCCGCAACCTCCCCATCGACCCTGCCTTGAGTGTAACAGGGGGCGGTGTCCCAACCCCCCAATCAGCCATACCCTGAGCGTGACTGAGGGTGGCATTGCAACCTCCCAATCCGCCCTGCTCTGTGCATGACGGGGCGGCGCCCCAACTCCCCAATCGGCCCTGCTCTGAGCCTGACCAGGGGCTGCACTTAGGGATTGGGCCTGCCCTCTGCCACCCGGGAGCAGGCCTAAGCCAGCAGGTCGTTATCTCCCGAGGGGTCCCAGACTGTGAGAGGGCACAGGCCGGGCTGGGGGACCCCACCCCCCCCGAGTGCACAAATTTTTGTGCACCGGGCCTCTAGTCTATATAATAAAAGGCTAAGTGACCGTTTTGGTGGAATGACCAGAATGACCGGTCACTATGATACGCACTGACCACCAGGGGACAGACGCTCAATGCAGAAGCTGCCCCCTATTGGTCAGTGCGCTCCCACAGGAGGAGTGCCACTCAGCCAGAAGCTGGGTTCACGGCTGGCAAACGCAGCTGCCACAGTGTCGGGAGCCTCTCCCAACTCTGCAGCAGCACTACCAAGCCGTGGCAGCAGGTGCAGTGGGCTGTGATGAGTGTGCAAGCAACATGGCACCTGGCCCCGATTTGGGCTCCCCTCTGGCCACCTGCTGCTTGGAGCACTGCTACATCCCCTGAGGGGTCCCAGACTGCGAGAGGGATGTCCGATTGACGGCTTAGGCCCAATCCTGGTGCCATTCTCTGTAGAAGGCAGTCAATCTGAACAACTCAGTGACTCAGGGAACTCAGGGTGAGCCTGCCTCCGCACTTGAGTCACCCACTCGATGGTGTTCGCAGGACAGACCATGGTGGGCCCAGCCTGTGCACATGCAGCAGCTGCTGAAGCTCAAGCAGCAGGCTGTGCAGCAGCAGAAGGCCATCCAGCCACAAGCCGGCAGTCGGACATTCCCCTAGGGGTCCTAGACTGTGAGAGGGCACAGGCCAGGCTGAGGGACCCGCCCCCTGCCCCCCAGTGCATGAATTTCATGCACCAGGCCTCTAGTATAAAATAATGTTGAATGTCAACTGTAATTGAAAAACAAAATTTTAAAAAGATTATTAACTATGATTTTTAAAGCTATTTTGATCTTTGGCATAACAAACATTTTTTAATTTTATTTTAAGTTGAAAAATCTGAGTAATTTAAGAGTTTGTGTTAATAAGGATATCTTGAATTACAATGACAAGAAATGCACTGTCTAATATTAGTAAAAATGGTTATTTTAGGCTCTGCTTTGCTGATTTTACCAACATAAATATTTAGCAGCTTGTTAATATCATAAAAATATTTATTTTGCCTTTTTATTCGTTGCTCCCCAGAAATATTTTTTGTATGATTTTTTATGGTGTTTTAGGATGCAACATTACCAAAGTCCTCATTGCCAACAGAGGAGAAATCGCCTGCAGGGTGATGCGAACAGCTAAAAAAATGGGTATACAGTCTGTGGCTGTTTACAGTGAGGCTGACAGGAACTCCATGCATGTGGATATGGTATGTTGCTAAAAACTGGAAATCAGATTTTGTAAGTGATCATATTTGTTAGTGTGTCAGTGTTTTAGTTCTTGACAGTTTGTATTTGCTAGTGTTAACAGTGTGCAGTAGGTAAGTTCAGCTGCTCACTAATAATTCCTTTCGGGGACATTTTCCAAATGAGTCACCAGTGGAACTAAACAGAATACTCTGTGATGTAGTTGATTTACAGGCCAGGTCCTGTCAATAGGATTGGTTAAAGCAGTTCACAGAAGGTGGCTGATGCACAGACCACACTTTAAGGGGCTCCTATCCACATCCCTGATATGCAAGGAAAAGGATCAAGATTCTAGTTTTAGCAACTACTACTTACTGGCCAAGGGTCTTAGACAAGTCACTCAGTGTTTCAGAGACTTGGCTTAACTGGAAAATTATAACTACAGGGACCTTCCTCCCCCAAGGTTTGTAAGTGTTAGCAATTATAACTAGCTTTATCCCTTAGACAGAACCCAGGCCTGGGTGAATTCAGCTGTTGTCCTTCGTTACGTCCATAGCAAATCCCCAAGCACTGACAAGTCCACGGTGATGAGTTTCGCTTGGCCTTCCAGCTTTACGTAGTAGGCCCATGCAGCTTTCTAGCCACTGTTCTGTCTCATGTTGTGAATGCCTGTTGCTGTCTATCCTAAGCCACTTTCATTTTACTTTAGTGTGCGACATATATTATACATAAAAATCAAGTTTGGGCATTCTCCTAATGCAAAAGATTTCAAAATGGATTATTTTTTTAATATATTTTTATTGCTCTCAGAGAAAGGAAGGGAAAGGGAGAGAGAAATAGAAACATCAATGATGAGAGTGAATCACTGATCGGCTGCCTCCTGCACACCCCCGACTGGGGATTGAGCCCATAACCCAGGCATGTGCCCTGACCAGGAATCGAACCATGACCTCCTGGTTCATAGGTCGATGCTCAACCACTGAGCCACACCGTCTGGGCCACAGTGGCTTATTTTTATAGCATAGATATGAGCTGGTACTTTTGTGTTGTTCTTGGAGAGCCAGCATTTCTATGTTTCTATTTCTCTCTCTATTTCTATGTCCCTGAAGCAGTCCTATGTAGAGTACTAGGTCTGTGGTTTTCTAAACATATGCCATTTGTTAAACAGGCAGATGAAGCGCATTTCATTGGTCCTGCTCCCTCTCAGCAGAGCTACCTATCGATGGAGAAAATCATTCAAGTGGCCAAGATCTCTGCTGCACAGGTGAGGGTGATGAAGAGATATACAATACAAAAGTAAACGTGTTGCCCAATTTTCACAAAATTACTTATTATTTAGAGAATACATTTTCTATTTTTAGCCATTCCCAGTTTCTATCTTTCCTGTTAAAAACATTAATATGGAATGAACAAACCAAACAGGCTTGCAATTTTGTGAACCAACAGGGTGAATTGGCAGCTAAATATATGCCTGATGGGTAGGGAAAGTGCCCACTGGTGGTAGTAGTATTGCTAGTTTTTCTTTTTTAATCCATTCAAATGCCCAAGAATACTGTGGTTTGGATATAGTAAGCTATTCTTCTTAAGAGCAATTAAACTTCTTGAGGCCATTCCCAGAATGTGTGATTGAACTCGATATTCACAAGTAGATAGCTGCTTTTCTTTTTAGTTTGAAGGGAGAGTATTTACAGAGTTCTATCAATTTAATATCTGTTCAAAAGAAGGGAACCTAGCAATACTTTGAAAATGAAATTAAGGAAACAGTTACAGTGATAAATGCTATCATCAAAATCAAATAGTAACAAAGTTAGCAAAAGTAGTTCAAGACCAGAGTATTGAAGACTAAAACATTGCTGAGCAAAATTAAATGAGTCCTAAATAAGTAGGTAGATAAATCAGTGGAAGACTCAATATTGTTAAGATGTCAATTCTTTCCAAATTGCCTGATAGATTCAATTTACTCTATATCAAAATCCCAACAGGCTATTTTATAGAAATTGACAAGCCTGTTCCTCAAATAGCTAAAGGCCTAGTATATAGTTAAAACAAGTTTGAAAAGACTAACAAATGTGTAGGGCATTTAAACGAGGCATGCGGCCTGCCAGCTGCAAGTTTGACATGTTTGGTATAGGATTTAGACCCTCTATTTCAAAACTCATTATAAAACTACAGTAACCAACAGTGTGTTAACAGAAGGATAAATATACAGGTTGGTGGAACAGAATAGAAAGTTGCATATTTATGGTTAATTAATTTTTGAATAAAGGTAAAGTAATGTAATAGGGAAAGGGTGGTTTTTTCAACAAATGGTGCTGGAGCAAGTGGCTATCTATATGCAAAAAGATGAACCTAAAGTCTAGTTCCTACACTCTTACCTTACACTTTTCATAAAAACAAAAATAACTTGAAATGTAGCATATATCTAAATGGAAGACCTACAACTATAAAACATAAGAGAAAATCTTTGAGAGGGTTAGGCAATAATTTCTTCAATATAATATAAGCAAGATTCATAAAAGAAAAAATTGATAAAATAAACTTCACCAAAATTTAAAACTTTTGCTCTTCAAACGAAACCATTAAGAACTTAGAAGATCAGCCATGGACTGGGAGAAAATATGTGCATAACATATATTTGATAAAGAGTGGTATCCAGAATTTTTAAGGAACACTTTACAGCTCAAACAACCCAATTGAAGAAAATGGGCAAAAGATTTGAATAGACACATCACTTAAGAAGATACACAAATGGCAATAAGCCCAATAAGAGATACTCAATATCATTAGTCATTAGGGAAATTGACATGAAAACCACAGTTCTATCCCATTTCACACTCACTAGGATGTTATAAATATAAAAGACAGATAATAAGTGTTGGCAGGAATTTGGAGAAACTTGGAACCATCAGCTATTGCTGGTAGAAATGCAAAATAGGACAACTTCTTTAGAAAACTTAAAAATTTAAACATATACTTACCATATTTTGGCCCAACAGTTGCCCTCCTGAGCATTTATCCAAGAGAAACGAAAAATAGGCTTGTATGAATGTTCATAACAGCATTATTCATAATGGCCCCAAACTGGAAAAAAAATCTAAATGAAATCATGAACTAAATGTAGCATATCATAGTGGAATCAATTCTGTAAAAAGAAATAAACTACCGATGCAGACAATTAACAAGGATGAACCTCAAAAAATTACGCTAAGTGCCATGGCCAGTTTGACTCAGTGGCTAGAGCGTTGGCCTGCAGACTGAAGGGTCCTGGGTTCAATTCCAGTCAAGGGCACATGCCCGGGTTGCGGGCTTGATCCCCAATAGGGGGTGTGCAGGAGGCAGCCGATCAATGATTCTCTCTCATCGTTGATGTTTCTATCTATCTCTCTTTCTCTCTGAAATCAATAAAAAAAATATTTAAAATGTCCCCCCCCCAAAAAAAAAATTATGCTAAGTTAAAGAAATCAGACACATAAGACTATGCGTACTATATGATTACATTTCTAGGAAATTTCTTTAAAGAAAAAGTGAAACTATAGAGACAGCAGGTCAGTAAGTTGCTTGGTTCTAGAAGTAAGAATTAATTAGTTATGCACATGGGCACACAGGAACTTTTTTAAAAATATATATATTTTATTGATTTTTTACAGAGAGGAAGGGACTCAGAGGGATAGAGAGTTAGAAACATTGATGAGAGAGGAACACCGATCAGCTGCCTCCTGCACACCCTCTACTGGGTATGTGCCCGCATCCAAGGAACATGCCCCTGACCGGAATCGAACCTGGGACCCTTCAGTCCTCAGGCCAAAGCTCCCTCCACTGAGCCAAACTAGTTAGGGCCAGGAACTTTTTTGAGTGATAGAGTGTTCTAAAACTGGATTGTAGTAATACTTGCACAATTGTATAAATTTACTAAATTCATGAAACTATAAATGGGTGAATGTTATATATGTAAATCATACCTTAAGAAAAAAAGCTGTTAACAAACCAGGGAGGACAGAGTGTAGATCTTTTTCAGTGTGCCTAGCATAAGTAACATTTGACCATTTCATAGGAAATGTCTGAAATTGAGCATTGGTTTGAAAGAAACAAAATTCCAAACTGACATAAAAATGTGACGTGTTGCATTTTATTCAGTATTTAGCATTTTGTTGTTTGCCATCAGTAAGATAGGGGTTTTTCTATTCACATGAGTTTCCCAGACATTGGAAGCTAACTGCTTTAATGTTGAAATGTCCTTTAAGTGCAACTATTTTGAAATAGGGTTGGCAGAGCTTTCTTTTAATATTCAGTTGGTTATAATTATTATTTTAGAAGAGCAAATGTCCTGAGGGCTACTGAAGTGGGAGACCGAGTTGCTTCATCCCTCACTAAACAATCTGAGCTGCAACTGTTTGCTTCCCTGTGCTTCCCTCTTTGCTGTTGGCATGTTTGCCCTAAGAAAACACACTGTTCTTGGGTCACCGATTGTCCCCTTTGGTGAGCGAGAAAGCCAGATACATAAATTTGTTAAAACTCTGAGGAACTTGCAGGTAACTAGGCAAAAGTCTGAGGTAGTCCTCTTTCACTAAAGTATATACAGGCTTTATTTCTCATATGACTTTTTGTTTGCTTCTTAGTTATCTTTTTAGAGAGGTGAGATGGGCACATAGCAACCTAAAGATAGATGGGGTGTGATTGTGGTAGTGTGTTCTTCACAGCTTGTGGGTTCCACAGTTTCAGTTCTAAGCCAGCTCTATATGAAGGCAGAGTCAAGAAATCCCCATTACCTTTACTCCTACTTATCCTCCTTGACATTCTACCCTAAAAGCAGTATTATTATAAATTAAAATACAGATTCCTCTGATCCATCCATTCCACTTGTAGATTTATACTTATAAGAACTTAAAGCAGGGACTCAGAGAGATATGGGCACATCAATGTGTATAGCAGCTTTATTCATAATAGCCAGAAGGTGGAAACAGTCCTCATCCGTCAACAGGTGAGTGGTAAACAAAGTGTCGAATATATACATACAGGGACTATTATTCAGCCTTAAAAAAGGAATGAAATTCTGATTCATGCTACTACATGGATGAACCTGGGAAACATTCTGCTCCGTGAGATAAGCCAGACACAAAAGGGTAAGTTTGTACAATTCCACTTATATCAGGTTCCTACAATAAACAAGTTCATAGAGAGGGAAAGTGAAATTTGTGAGACGGAACATTACCAGGCAGTGAGGGGTTAGTGTTTAATGGCACAGAATTTCTGTGTGGGGTGATGACGGCGTTCTGGAGATGGTTGGTGGTAATGGTTGCCCAGCCTGGTGCATGTGCTTAATGCCACTGAATTGTGCACGTCAACGTGGTTAAAATAGAGGTTTATCTCATGTATTTATTACCACAATAAAAAAAATACAGATTCTTCTGGTTCAGGTAAGGCTTCAGAACTTCAGTGTGAGTGTTTCAGATGTCTGCTTGGAAACAGGCTTTGATAGTGTAGTGTAGGCATCACCAGCACAGGGAGGCCTCCCCACAGGAAAGTGATGCCGCCTGCAACCCACTTTGCCAGTGGTGTGCTGGTAAATTTGTCTTTTCATTTCTCGCTTCTAGGCTATCCATCCTGGGTACGGTTTTCTTTCAGAAAACATGGAATTTGCTGAACTATGTAAGCAAGAAGGAATTATTTTTATAGGTCCTCCCTCGTCTGCAATTAGGGACATGGGTATAAAGAGGTATGAGTGTATATTTTTTAAATAAGATCAATTGAAATGGTTTATTTTACCTATAATAGACATGCTAATAATACACTTTTGTTGTCTTAGGCATAAGTTGTTTATCTGCCACTTCAGAAAAATACTCAGCTAATTAGTATTTCTAATCAACATGCTAATTCTTTCGGGGGGATAAAAACAAGGTAGGATGAGTTACCACATGAAAAATTGGATTGAGGGAAATCAACAGATATTTTCATATTTGCATTAATATTTGTTATCTCAGACTATAGTTTTTTCTTTATCTATGGGATGTTTTCTTTGAAAAGTTCCATTATAATACAGATGATGTATTATAGAATTATACACCTGAAACCTATAAAATTTTATTAACTGATATCACCCCAATAAATTCAATAAAAAAGAAAAAATTAAACATAAAATGAAAAGCTCCATTATATTTTGTAGACTGGTCTGTATTTGTTTCTCTTGTATGAAATTTCATAGAATGTGGGTATCTTGGGCTTTTTTATTGTAAAGTACATCCAAATCCATAATGGCTGCTGCTGGAGTGCCTGTTGTGGAAGGTTATCATGGTGAGGACCAGACAGACCAGTGCCTGAGAGAGCATGCTGGGAGGATCGGCTACCCCGTCATGATCAAAGCCGTCCGTGGTGGAGGAGGAAAAGTAAGACTGTGCGTGCTCATGTTTTCCATTTCCGGCTACTCTCCTTTGTTTTATTTATGTTGTCGTCAAATCTACCTTTCACCTTAGGGTATGAGGATCGCCAGATCGGAAAAAGAATTTCAAGAACAGTTGGAATCAGCCCGGAGGGAAGCGAAGAAGTCTTTCAATGATGACGCTATGCTGATTGAGAAGTTTGTGGACACTCCAAGGTGGGGTTAGCTTTTTTTTTTCTGACTCAGATTTTCTAAATTATAAAAAATGCACACACATTATATAAAATACAAAGTTCTAGTAGGACATAAGTACATACATTCCCCAATCCTACCCCTGATGTACTCACTATAATGTTATGGTATGCATACTTCCAGGCATTTTCTATGTGAATAGATACATTTATACATATACAAACAGAATACAACATACATACAGAACAGTGAATCAAATCTTATATAATATTGCATGTTAATATTATATCAGAGATCTTTCCATGTCAGTAAATTTAGATCTCATTCTTTTTGTTGACCTTAATATTGGTTCCATAATATTGAGATGTCATTAATTCGTTCAATCCATTACTTTTTGATGTAACTTAAGGTCTTTTTAAAATAAAAAAATTCCTGTAAGAAATTATGCTATATTGTCATGGCTGGTTTTGCTCAGTGGTTAGAGTGTCGGCCTGTAGACCCAATGGTCTGGGTTCAATTCCCTGTCAAGGGCATGTACCTAGGTTGCAGGCCAGATCCTGGCCCGGTCAGGGCGTGTGCAGGAGGCAACCGATTGATGTCTCTATCACATCGATGTTTCTCTCTCCCCCCCTCCCTCCCTTCCACTCTCTCTAAAAATCAATGGGGGAAAAATATCCTTGGGTGAGGATTAACCAATGTGTTTCAAGAGCACACTAGCACAATCACACCTCATCTATCTTTAGGTTCCTATGTGCCCATGTCACCTTTCTAAAAACAAAAACAAAAAAGAAATTAAGCTATATTTTACAGAACTCTGTAAGCATCAGTTGAGATGTTCAGAAAATGGAAATAGTTACCCAATTGAATTATAATTGTAAGTGAATGTGTTAACAAATAATACTAACAGCTCACACTTTTATTGCACTCACCATATGCTGGGTCCTAAATATTTTATATATACTAACTAATCTTGCTGTCCAAATTCTAATTCTTGCAAGAACCCCTTTAGATGGGTAGTATTCCCATTTTGTAGGTGAGGATACTGAGCAACAGAATAGTCACATCAGATAACTTGCCTGAGGTCTCCCAGCTAAGATGTAGTGGAGCTTGGATTTCAACCCAGGCAGTTTGACTCTAAAATTCACACTCTTAAGCCACTGCACTAAACTGCTACTCCAGGTACCACAATAACAAATGCCGTGTAAATATCTAATTTTTATTTTCTGGAGTTTTCTTTTTATGCCTATTGCTTAAAATAAGGTACTGAGTATAAAAGCTTCTGTTTCATAGACCTTTTGGTAATTTATTTAGCTATAGATGTAGATATAGTTATCCTGTATGTCCAGTGACCTGATAAAGACTAGAGAGGGATTTACCTTGAAGATAATGAGCTGAAGCTTCCCTTGCATGAACCAGTACCTAATTGTGTCTTCTTTTTAAAGAGGGCCCCCAAATAGTTTTTGTTTCAGACCATACAAGCTTAGAACTGTCCCTGAACATGCCAAGTAAATTAAATTCATTTAGAGTTTGTTAAAAAAAAAAAAAAGTCAACTTTAAAATCGGCCAGTTGATTAGGAGTGTATAACATAATGCCGCCTGCTGGTGGGAAGCCAGGAAAAGACAGAGGAGAATCTAAGATAAACCAGAACTCCCTCCTACAGCGTCTTTCCAGAAGAACAGGCCGACTCTCCAAGGGGCATACTCTGGAGTTAGATTGCTGTGGACACATCAGCTAGCTGCTAGCTATTTCAGTGACTGTAACTCCATGCTCCAACATTTTTTGAAGCTGTGAATTCTTTCCTTGTGAAATGTTAGCTACATATTACCTCACATTGTAATTTATTCCTCAATAGCTGGGAAACTCCTGGGAATCGAGGACCTGCTAGTATATTTCTTTTTCATTTTCCCCTATATATTACTACCCGGCATACTACTTTCTTCATGATAGGCATCAATAATATTTCTTTAAATATAGAAGTAATGTGAATACATTACAAATTTTTGGAAAATACAGGAGTTGGAAAACAAAGTCACTCATAATCTCGTTCTCTAAGTATATTAATATTTCTATATATTTCTGTGCCGTATTTTCTAGTAATAATATTTTAATATCATGATAATTGTACTGAATGTAGTATGTCATATCCTGCTAAATAGCTACCTGTTGATTTTTTTTCTAAATATATTTTATTGATTTTTTACAGAGAGGAAGGGAGAGAGATAGAGAGTTAGAAACATCTCCTACTGGGGTTGTGCCCGAAACCCAGGTACATGCCCTTGACCGGAATCGGACCTGGGACCTTTCAGTCCGCAGGCTGACACTCTATCCACTGAGCCAAATCGGTCTCGGCGCTACCTGTTGAATTAATGGAGTGTGAGAAAATTGTCAAGATGATGCTGGCAACTGAGAAAAGTACATACAAGATGTTTTCTAGTTAAATCTGATCAGTTACTGTGTTTATCTGAGAGGCTGGGACAGAAAATGGTCTTCAAAGTGTACTGTTTGGAGGGTAATAAGAGAACCCGGATTCCGTCCTCACTTTATAGTCAATAAATAATCTATGTGAATTTAAAATGTCACTAGGAAAATAACAACTTTAGAACTTTTAGAAAATATCAAAGCATTCCTAATAGAATCCAGCTGTGTCCACCTACCAGTATCTAGCCAGACCCCCAGTGGCTGGCTGGAGCGGCTAGGACTGGTTCTGAGATGGTGCTCCAGATCCTCTACGTTATGGTAAGCAGCAGAAAAGATGAGTCAGCAAAAGGCAAAGGACACAAGTGACTTGGTGATTACAGAATCAAAACGGAAAACACAGATCCTCAGTGATCTTCCTTTGCACGTAGCCAAGTTTTGAGACCTCAGAATAAAAACTGTGTTGTGTTCTGCTCTTGGTGTGGCCCCAGCACGTTCCTTCCTGAACCTGGAGCCCCTGCTACAGTGCCGTCCTCTCTGGAGCAGCTGGAAGATAAGGGAGGGTCCGGAGAAGGTAGACTTTTATCATTGTGATTTGAAAATCAGGTTGTTCAGCTTCAGCATGGAAAGAGCTTGGAAGCTGTTACATTTGAAGAGCAAGTAGAAAGCTGGACAGAATGAAAGTCAGTGACTTAGAGCCAGAAGAACTGAGGGCACAGGGAAGCCACCCCGAAGTCTGGGCAGGCATGTGAGCACCGCAAAGCACAGTCAGGATCCGCCTGCCGGCAGCAGAAGCCGCTGGAGCCGTGAACTTACAGGGACACTGAAATGGGAATTTTGACAAATTGCCGGAGGTTGATTGTGGATGAGCTTGATAGTGAGAAAATCCTTAAGCCCCAGTGTTAGGGGGGCCTCCCAACTTTTCATTCGTTTTATTGCCAGGAATCCCACCAAGTTCTCACAGTGAAAATCTAAGCAACATTTCTTAAAATTTGGGGTTTGGGGGTAGAAAAGTAACCTTCTGAAATAGGCCCAGAGCAGTCTATTCTCAGAAACCAAGGCCAACACTCCCAGGGAAACTGCCAGACCCCTTTCTGTCCTGGGGGAAGGGCAGCCGGCCAAGTCTAACCTCTAACCTGCCCACTGTACCTAAGGGTGAAAAGTGTGAGGAAACACTGCTGAGGCACAGGGTCAGGCCAACTGAAACTGAGATTTAATCATAAGATCATAGAGTGTTTTCCCTGCCCTACACCCTGCCATGTCACCAGGGCTCCCGTGTAATCACAGAGGGTTCTAACTGAAAGAAGTGCAGGACGCAGACTCTGTCCAGAAAGCAGTTCTTGTTGAAGCCCCAAGACAACAGGAGAAAGAAAAGTAAACCAAGGACATTGGAGGAAAGTGAAGGCTCTGGCACCAACAGCTGCTGCAAACATTAAACACAACATGCCTCCAAACTGATTAACATTAAACATTGAAGGTCTGTACCTCAGTTCCTGGTATGGGATACATCACATCTGGTTTCCTCCCTCCCTCCCTTCCTCCCTTTCTCCCTTGTTGGGGTACAACCCCAGCAGGTTCAGGGGTCCCCAAAGGTGTGGACGGAGTCGGCGAAGAAGGAATGACACGGAGACAACCTTCAGTTGATCAGCAGCCTAGACAGGATCTCTAGCCAGGATCTGTAGCCAGGTTCTGGTCAGGATCTCCAGCCAAGTTGCTGGTGCCATGTTCTCTCGCTAGGTTCTCCAGCCA